>NW_020690783.1:0-7380 GCF_002925995.2 Terrapene triunguis
TCCCCGCGAGGCTCCACTCGGCTAGCTGCTCCTCCAGCCGTCCCCGCAAACTGCTCCGCCAGCCGCTTAGCAATAGAGCTTCAGGCTCCCCCACTAGTTAACACAGCCTCAGTGATCTCAGCTCTTAGTAACTTTAGCTCTTTTGTGATTTCAGCTCTTAGTGATTTCAGCTCTTAGTAGGGGAGCCCCAGTGCTGGTGCACTAGTGGCCCAAAGTGAACTCAGCTCCACAGCCTGTAACTAGACTCCTAAGGGAATCAAAGTTAGCTCTGACATTCAACAGTGGAGAGAGGAGAAGGTGCAATTGTTGTTTCAGACCCACACCACCGGGTACCAATACCTGCCCCCAACCTCTCTCAATTCACTGGGTTTTGTAACCCATGCCCCTTGACAAGCAAATGCTACTTAGGTAATGGTGAAGGATTCACTCAGTCCTTCTGTCATACAACAGTTCCACTGGCCTTGATTCACAGAATCAGGGTAACAAAACTTTATTCTTCCTGCCCCAATAACAGAGAAACTGGGGATCCCACACCAGCCAAAGTAACCACTTTCGGTTGCTGTGGGCTCATGCTAGGCGTGTGGGTGTGCCTATGCAAACAAGATCCGCCCCTGGAGTTCTTTTCCACACTCACCATAATTCACCACCAGATGTCAGGGTAGAGCTCATCCTGACTCTGCTTACATCCTCCCCCCAGCCGAGAATTTGTCGTCCCGACAAATCACACTCCCTATTATACCAACTCACTGGTTCCCTCCAAAGGGCCTCAGATAGCCCACTTTAGCTTCCACAAGCCTGTGTGCTAAACATATTGGTTCCTCACTAGTCACCCCAGGTGCATCATAAGTCAACCGTTTTACTGGTCTTATTACCCTGTCTCGTCTATTGAGAATCTCTGTTGCCGTGGTAGGGGGGACAGCCTGTTGAACGATGGATGGAGAGGTTTCCTTTGAGGGCCCCTCAGCTATTGGTATAGGCCCCTGCATTTCTAGTTCTAACAGTGGAGGGTCCAAGGTGCCCAGGACATCCTCCACCTGTATGTCTCCACTGTCCAATAACCTGGGTGTGTCATCACATGGGGGTCCCACCAGTGGCCCAGGGGTGTCAGGAATGGGCCTAAATACTTCTGCCATGGGGTTTAGGGCGGAAGAGGAGGAGCTCTCTTTTGATTCAGCTGATCGAGACTGAAATCTTGTCTCCATCCCAGGATACACCATGGTGGTGTCTTCCTCCTCAGACTCACTCTCGGATGTGCTGCATGGGGGTAGGTTAGCTGCAGGGGGCTGGCTGTCCACATTGGAGGGCGGCTTTGGTCCAGCACCTTCATTCTGCCCAGTTGCCCTGTTGTGGCCCATCTCATACGGGGTGCCTACCAATTCCCCCACCGGGAGCAAAAGGTTTCTATGCACTGTCTTTGTCTGCCCTGGACCTTCTTCAGGTTTGATCTTGTAGACCAGCAGGTCCCCTAGCTTTTCCATCACCAAGTAAGGTATTGCCTTCCATCTGTCAGCTATCTTGTGTTTGCCAGCAATACCCAAATTTCGCAGCAGGACTCTGTCCCCCGGCTGGAGTTCTTGCAGACGTACCCTAGCATCATACTGATGTTTGTTGCGGTCTGCGTTCTTCCGAGCCGCAGATGTAGCTAAGTGATAAGCATCCCGCAGCTTTTCTCTCAGTCGGGATACATATTGCTGATGAGTTTCATAGCTATCTCCATCCTCTGATACACCAAAGCACAGGTCTATGGGTAATCTTGGTTCTCGCCCAAACATTAAGAGATATGGGGTGACCCCCGTAGCATCGTTCTTTGTGGCGTTGTAGGCGTGCACCAGATATGCAACATGTTGGCTCCAGGTTGCTTTCTGCTCTGGTCGCAAAGTCCCCAACATATCTAATAGGGTTCGGTTGAACCTCTCTGGCTGAGGATCACCTTGCGGGTGATAAGGCGTTGTTCTAGACTTCTTAATTCCCGCTATCCTCAGCACCTCCTTCAGAAGGTGACTCTCAAAGTCCCGCCCCTGATCCGAGTGTATCCGGGCTGGGAATCCATAAACTGAAAAATATTTTTCCCACAGTACTCGAGCGACAGTGGTGGCCCTCTGATCACGCGTGGGATATGCCTGCGCATATCGCGTATAATGGTCAGTCACTACTAGAATGTTCCCAATATTCCTCTTGTCTACTTCTAAAGACAAGAAATCGATGCATACCAGTTCCAAAGGTTTGGTGCTGGTGATGTTCTTGAGATATGCAGCCCTCGTGGGCAGAGTCTTCCTTTGAACACATCGAGCGCAAGTCTCACATTTCCTACGAACATCTTCAGCCATCCGGGGCCAATAGAATCTACTACGAAGAAGTTCCAGGGTCCTCTCCATCCCTAAATGTCCAAAGTCATCATGCAGGGCCCTCATGGCCAGGGCTCTGTACTCTTTTGGCAGCACTAGTTGTGCTCGTTGCTTTTGTAAAGGGTCGGTGGTCATTCGATGTAACACTCCCTGGATCAGTTTTAGTTTGGTCCATTCTCTCAATAGTAGTTTACCCTCCAGGTTAGGTGGGACAACCGCAGCTGGGCTTCGCCCCTCCCTTTTGGCAAGTAGTGTATCACGAATGTCAATATCTTGCAGCTGGGCTTCTTGCCAGTCAGCCGCTTTGAGCACGGGCAAGGGAGATTGGTCCAATGCAATATAGTTCACAGACGCAGAAGGCACGCAGTCAGGGGGCAGGCCCAAAGCTTCAGCAACACATCCATGAAGACTCTCATGGGCCTCTGGCTCTCGGCGACTCACACTGCAAATAGCCCTCACTCCATCCATGGGTATCATAGCCACTTCAGGTGCCTGCGGACGCCTGGACAATGCATCTGCATCTACATTGCTTCTCCCTGATCGGTATTGAATGCTGAACTCATAGCTAGCCAAGGCGGCCACCCATCTCTGCCCGGTAGCATCCAACTTAGCACTTGTTAACACGTAAGTCAATGGGTTGTTGTCTGTCCACACCTGGAACTGAGCACCATACAAGTAGTCTCGAAATTTCTCCGTGATGGCCCATTTCAAGGCCAAGAACTCCAGCTTGTGGATGGGATAGCGAGTTTCACTGTCAGACAGTCCTCGGCTGGCAAAGGCTACGGGTTTATGTTTGCCTTCCACTTCCTGGTACAGGACTGCTCCCAGACCCTCCAAACTGGCATCAGTATGTAGGATAAACGGTTTGCTCGGATCAGCAAAGACTAGGACGGGGGCATGAGTTAGGCGAGTAATGATTTCCTGAAAAGCCCTCTCACATCTCTCGTCCCACCTTGGCCCAAACGGTTCGAAGGGGCCATAGTGTCTCTGCACAGGAGGCTTTGGAGGCCTCCTCTTATTCTTGGTCTTAGATTTGTTCTTGCTGGACTGGTATCCCCTGGTAAGATCATTCAGTGGTTTTACAATCGTAGCGTAGTTCTTCACAAATCTACGGTAGTAGCCACTAAATCCAAGAAAGGTCTTGAGTTCTCTGTAGTTACTTGGATGTGGCCAGGTAGTGAGTGCTTCTATTTTGTCAGGATCAGTACTCACACCCTCCTGGGACACGATGTGACCCACATACTTCACTGAGGTTCGGCAGAACTGGCATTTGTCAATTGAAAGCTTCAAACCATACGCCTCCAACCTATCAAGCACTTTAAGAAGTCTTTCTTCATGCTCCTCCAAGGTTCTTCCAAACACAATCAGGTCATCCAAGTAAACTAACACTTGCAGTAAGTTCATGTCTCCCACGACTTTCTCCATAAGACGTTGAAATGTGGCAGGTGCCCCAGAAATCCCTTGGGGCATGCGTTCGAACTGGTAGAACCCTAACGGGCAGATGAAGGCTGTCTTCTCCTTATCTTCTTCTCCCAGAGGGATCTGGTAGTATCCACTCCGAAGATCCAACACAGAGAACCACTGGCTACCCAGCAAACAGTCCAAGGCATCTTGTACTCGAGGCATGGTGTATTGGTCAACTGTAGTGCGCCTGTTTAGGGTGCGGTAGTCAATACACATCCGGATTTTCCCACTCTTCTTACGAACCACCACAATGGGAGAGGCGTAGGGACTTCTGGACTCTGTAATGATACCATTCGCGATCAGCTCTTGAAGATGATGGCGTACGTCTTCCATCTCAGAGAGAGCAATCCTCCTAGATCTCTCCCTGAAGGGTCGGGGATCTTGCAGCCTGATGTGGTGTTCCACTCCTTTGGCACATCCCACGTCCCACTCATGCAGTGAGAATACCTTGGATCTCTCACAAAGCTTCTTCCGCAGGCGATCCTTCCACTCCTCAGGCAATGGTGAGTCCCCAAAGTCAAACTTTGCGGGATCCATCACTGGAACTTCAGCTTCACACTGGGGTCTCACAATGGTTTCAGGCTCAAAGATGTCTGCAATCTTCTGCCCTGGTTTTACAAACACGTCACGGCGTGTTTCATTAGCAATCAGTATAGTCACCTCTTCCTGGGCTTCAGCAGGTAGGGTTATGACTCCACTGAGAACCAGCACTCCTTCTGGGAGCCCTCCCTCGGTCGGCTGCTCTACCACTGCTAATGTTCCCTTACTGTCTTTTAGGCAGGTACTCATGACAATCACTTCCTTTTCTGTCATTGCAGGAACCACTAAGGGGACCGGGCCCGCATACCTCAATGCTCCCACTGGCAAATCAGGCATCACTTTTCTTGTGTCCTCAATTTTTCTGTAGGCTGCGGCACAGTGTGTGTGTATCACCAAGGTGTTCAGATATTGGTCCCCTGCTCGCTGTCTGCAGTAATCTGCAAGTACCTTAAAGAGGCTGGAGTTGGTCCCTATTAGCACGGACACATCAGAGGCTCCTTTAGGGTCAGGGCATATTAAAGCAGCAGTGCCCACCTCCTGTCTTACCCCAGCAATCTCTTCTGGGAATTCCAGGTGTACTATGACATACCCCTGATAGGGGTATTCATCCATGCTGAGGCCACACAGGCCAAGCCCTGTCAGGGGCCGTATAGGCAGATGCCTAAGCATCTGCTGGTAGAAAGACTGGAATATGATAGTCACTTGGGATCCTGTGTCAAGCACTGCTCTACATTCTGTCCCTTCAACCTTTATAGTTACCTCCGCTCGGGGTCCTATCAATCCTGGTGGGATTCGGGCTGCATGGTTCTTTCCAGGGGAGCCTCCACACCCTGTAGGCCTAGGGGGCTCCCTTCCCAGGCCCTGGGGCCGTTTCCCGACTTTCCCCAGGTGGTCCTCAGCTTTTGATATACTAGCGTGGGATTCTCTGCATTCTGACACCTTGCAGCAACGTGCCCACCCTGGCCACACCGGTAGCAGAAGAAGGATTGTCCTTTCCCTTGTTGCCTCGGTGGGGCAGAGGTTCTAAATGTAGTCTTCTGGACCATGGTAGCGGAGGGTTCCTTGTACCTTGAAGTATTTGCTGAATCGATGGTATTCTCTAATTCAGCCACTTTCTGTGTCAGGACCTGCACTCGTTGGGTAAGTTCCTCTTGAGGATTCACCATCAGTGCCTTGGACGTTCGGATGGATGTTGTGCCAGTCGCCTGGTGTGGCTGCACCTCCCAAACCTCGCCAGCTGCCTGCCTCTCTTCTTCCTCTCGGACCTCTTTTATCAGCTGAGAGTAACTCGGTGGATTGTATTGCCGTTCTCTTAATCGGAGGTGGAGAAGGATTGGGTTCTGATATTGAATTCCTCTCACAATCTGAGCCAATCTAGTCCGGTCCATTTGCCCAACTGCCACTGCTCCCCTCATGATGGCTCTCTGCAATAGTTTCTCCAACCTCTGGATATAGGCAGAAACCTTCTCTCCCTTTTGTTGCCTGGCATTGAGGAACTTGCAATAGACATCATCTGAGCCCTCGGTTCTCCCGAAGGCATGATCAAGGGCCTCTAGGCAGTCCTTCACCTTGACCCCAGGGTTACCGAGCTTCAGGGTGCGAATCACATCTAGGGCTGGCCCCCTGAGGCACTCTACTAGTCGCCTTCTCTTTTCAGCCTCAGGCACCGCCCACTCCTGCAGCATTTCAGTGGTGTGTTCCAGCCAGGGTTCAAATGCTTCCTCCCCAGGTATTGGGGTGGGACCCCCAGAAAACAACCTCAGTTTACGATAGGGGCTTGACTCAGGGTGGGGTGGCATAACCTTCTCTAATGCTTGCCCCAAAGCCTTCACCCACTCATCAGGTGAAGGAGCACTCTCCCGGTGTGGGACTCCTGGGTCAAGGCCCAACAGACCTGGCATATCAGCCAAAGTCTTTCCCTCTTTCCCCAAAAAGGCCGACATTTTCTTTAGAAACTCTACATCAGAGGCAGGGACTGGTGAGGGCTGGCTCCCAGTGGTTATTACCGTCCACTCACCATCTTCCACTGCTATCGTGCCTGGAACCTGTAGGGGTTCCACAGCCGATGGCAGCTCGCACAGTACAGCAAAAGCCCCCTCCTCCCTCACAAACATGCGCCCACGCATTTTGCACTTACTCAGGTACTCAGTGGATACCCTTAAGATAGGTTCTATTGCACCCTCATCAAACGCCTCCGGCACCCCCGTTACCAAAAGACAGTTCCTAGGGTTAATATTCATCCCCTTGCACCAGTCCTCTAGCAAGTGTAGGGCCATTATACAAACTGTAAATTTTTTACAAATATATCAGATCAAAACAACAACAAGAAGATTTTTAGGTTTTCCCAAGTTAATGAATCACCCAAGATGTGCTTGCGAGGGGTACTGACCCAGATATCCCGGACGAGCCCCCAAAAATGTAACCCTTCTGCCAGGCCAAGTTGATAGCAGCAAGGGCCGGGTTCAGTACATAGGGGTCCCTTCCCAACAGCGTGACACAGAACCAGCTCGAGCCCCCACCCAGTGACCTGGGAAAATCTTACACACACCCCTGGGCGCCTCGAAGAGGCAATACTTCCCCTCTCGCAAGCACAGAGCCTCGGTGTAGCAGAAAATGTTTAATAACATGAGGTAAACGACATAGCATTAAATTGGGAAAACACCACACTAGAGTTCATAAACCAAACCATGAGCGAAGACCCACCCCAGCAAATTGGGCCGTGTCCTTTCCCGTTGATTCTTGAAACCAGCAACCCAAGAATCACCAAAGTCCCAAAAGTCCAACAACCCCAAAGTCTCTTGGGTCCAGCAACCCAAGAATCACCAAAGTCCCAAAAGTCCAACAACCCCCCCAAAGTCTCTGTCCCTGGTCAGTGCAGCCCCAGAGTTCGGGGGGGGGGTGTGCAGGGTGTTAAGGGGCACCTTACGTGATCCGAGACCAACCGGCCACCTCTCCGTGGGGTTCCGCTGCAGCCTTCACCAGGAGCCGCTCCACTCCACCTGCTGTCCCGTGAGCCGCTCCTGCCGTCCCA
>NW_020690783.1:7480-7678 GCF_002925995.2 Terrapene triunguis
GCTCCGCTCACCGACCTGTGAGCCGCTCGGCTCTGCTCCACTTCAACCGTCCCTTGGGCCGCTCCAACCGTCCCCGCAAGGCTCCGCTCTGCCAGCTGCTCTGCTCACCAACCTGTGAGCCGCTCAGCTCAGCTCCGCTCTGCTCCAACCATCCCCGCGAGGCTCCACTCGGCTAGCTGCTCCTCCAGCCGTCCCCGC
>NW_020690784.1:0-7152 GCF_002925995.2 Terrapene triunguis
TGTAACCCTTCTGCCCATCTAGTTGGCAGCAACAAGGGCCGGGTTCTGTATCTAGGGGTTCAGTTTCAATAACACAATGCAAAACCGGCTCGAGCCCCCACCCAGTGACCTGGGACAATTACATACCACCCCCCCTGGGTACCTCTAAGAGGCAATACTTCCCCTCTCGCAAGCACGGAGTCTGAGTGTAGCAGAAAATGTTTAATAACATGAGGTAAACGACATCAGCATAAAATTGGAAAAAACACCACAAACAGGATTCACAACACAAACCATGAGCAAAACCCACCCCAGCAAATTGGGCTGTGTCCTTTCCCTTTGGTTCTTGAATCCAGCAAACCAAAAATCACCCAGAGTCCCCAAAGTCCGACACCCCCAAAGTCTCTTGGGTCCAGCAACCACCCAAAGTCCCAAAAGTCCAACAACCCCCAAAGTCTCTGTCCCTGGTCAGTGCAGTCCCAGAGTAAAAGGGGGGGGGGCACGCAGGGTGTTAAGGGGCACCTTACGTGATCCGAGGCTGGCCAGCCGTCTGTTTCTCCGTGGGGGTTCCGCCGCAGCCTTTACCACGAGCCAGTCCACTTTCCTGCCATCCCACGAACTGCTCCGCTGTACAAGCTGCTCCGCTCCGCTCCGCTCACCGACCTGTGAGCCGTTCCAGCCGTCCCCGCAAACAGCTCCGCTCGCCGTTCCTTAGGCCACTCCAACCGGCCCCGCAAGGCTCCACGCCGCTCGCTGCTCCTCCAGTCGTCCCCACAAATTGCTCCACCAGCTGCTGAGCAATATAGCTTCAGGCTCCCCCACTAGTTAACACAGCACTCAGTGATTTCAGCTCTTAATAACGTCAGCTCTTTTGTGATTTCAGCTCTTAATAACGTCAGCTCTTTTGTGATTTCAGCTCTTAGTGATTTCAGCTCATAGTATAGGGGAGCCCCAGTGCTGGTGCACCATTGGCCCAAAGTGAATTCAGCTCCGCAGCCTATAACTAGACTCCTAAGGGAATCAAAGTTAGCTCTGACATTCAACAGTGGAGAGAGGAGGCGGTGCAATTGGTGTTTCAAACCCTCAGAGGGGGCCCATACCATCAGGTACAAATACCTGTCCCCATCCTCTCTCAATTCACTGGGTTTTGTAACCCATGCCCCTTGTCAAGCAAGTGCTACTTAGGTAATGGTGAGGGACTCACTCAGTCCTTCTGTCACACAACAGTTCCACTGGCCTTGATTCACAGAATCAGGGTAACAAAACTTTATTCTTCCCGCCCCAATAATAGAGAAACTGGGGATCCCACACCAGCCAAAGTAACCATTTTCAGTTGTTGTGTTTCATGCCAGGCGAGTGGGTGTGCCTATGCAAACAAGATCAGCCCCTGGAGTTCTTTTCCACACTCGCCATAATTCACCACCAGATGTCAGGGTAGAGCTCATCCTGACTCTGCTTACATCCTCCCCCCAGCCGAGAATTTGTTGTCCCGACAAATCACACTCCCTATTATACCAACTCACTGGTTCCCTCCAAAGGGCCTCAGATAGCCCACTTTAGCTTCCACAAGCCTGTGTGCTAAACATATTGGTTCCTCACTAGTCACCCCAGGTGCATCATAAGTCAACCGTTTTACTGGTCTTATTACCCTGTCTCGTCTATTGAGACTCTCTGTTACCGTGGTAGAGTGGACAGCCTCTTGAACGACAGATGGGGAGGTTTCCTTTGAGGGCCCCTCGGCTACTGGCATAGGCCCCTGCAGTTCTAGTTCTAACAGTGGAGGGTCCAAGGTGCCCAGGACATCCTCCACCTGTATGTCTCCACTGTCCAATAACCTGTGTGTGTCATCACATGGGGGTCCCACCAGTGGCCCAGGGGTGTCAGGAATGGGCCTAAATACTTCTGCCATGGGGTTTAGGGCAGAAGAGGAGGAGCTCTCTTTTGATGCTGATCGAGACTGAAATCTTGTCTCCATCCCAGGATACACCATGGTTGTGTCTTCCTCCTCAGACTCACTCTCACATGTGCTGCATAGGGGTAGGTTAGCTGCAGGGGGCTGGCTGTCCACGTTGGAGGGCAGCTTTGGTCCAGCACCTTCGTTTCGCCCGGTTGCCCTGTTGTGGCCCATCTCATATGGGGTGTCTACCAATTCCCCCACAGGGAGCAAAAGGTTTCTATGCACTGTCTTTGTCTGCCCTGGACCATCTTCAGGTTTGATCTTGTAGACCGGCAGGTCTCCTAGCTTTTCCATCACCAAGTAAGGTATTGCCTTCCATCTGTCAGCTATCTTGTGTTTGCCAGTAATACCCAAATTTCGCAGCAGGACTCTATCCCCCGGCTGGAGTTCTTGCAGACGTACCCTAGCATCATATCGATGTTTGTTCCGGTCTGCGTTCTTCCGAGCCGCAGATGTAGCTAAGTGATAAGCATCCCGCAGCTTTTCTCTTAGTCGGGATACATATTGCTGATGAGTTTCATAGCTCTCTCCGTCCTCTGATACACCAAAGCACAGGTCTATGGGTAATCTTGGTTCTCGCCCAAACATTAAGAGATATGGGGTGACTCCTGTAGCATCATTCTTTGTGGCATTGTAGGCGTGCACCAGAAATGCGACATGTTGGCTCCAGGTTGCCTTCTGCTCTGGCCGCAAAGTCCCCAACATATCTAATAGGGTTCGGTTGAACCTCTCTGGCTGTGGATCACCTTGAGGGTGATAAGGCGTTGTCCTAGACTTTTTAATTCCCGCTATCCTCAGCACCTCCTTCAGAAGGTGACTCTCAAAGTCCCGCCCCTGATCCGAGTGTATCCGGGCTGGAAATCCATAAACTGAGAAATATTTCTCCCACAGTACTCGAGCAACAGTGGTGGCCCTCTGATCACGTGTGGGATATGCCTGCGCATATCGCGTATAATGGTCAGTCACTACTAGAATGTTCCCAATATTTCTCTTGTCTACTTCTAAAGACAAGAAATCAATGCATACCAGCTCCAGAGGTTTGTTGCTGGTGATGTTCTTCAGATATGCAGCCCTCGTGGGCAGAGTTTTCCTTTGAACACATCGAGCGCAGGTCTCACATTTCCTGCGAACATCTTCAGCCATCCGAGGCCAATAGAACCTACTACGAATAAGTTCCAGGGTCCTCTCCATGCCTAAATGTCCAAAGTCATCATGCAGGGCCCTCATGGCCAGGGCTCTGTACTCTTTTGGCAGCACTAGCTGTGCTCGTTGCTTTTGTAAAGGGTCTGTGGTCACTCGGTGTAGCACTCCCTGAATCAGTTTCAGTTTGGTCCATTCTCTCAATAGTAGTTTACCCTCCGGGTTAGGTGGGACAACCACAGCTGGGCTTCGCCCCTCCCTTTTGGCAAGTAGTGTATCACGAATGTCAATATCTTGCAGCTGGGCTTCCTGCCAGTCAGCCGCATTGAGCATGGGCAAAGGAGATTGGTCCAACGCAATATAGTTCACTGAAGCAGAAGGCATGCATTCAGGGGGCAGGCCCAAAGCTTCTGCAGCATATCCATGAAGACTTTCATGGGACTCTGGCTCCCGGCGACTCACACTGCAAATAGCCCTCACTCCATCTGTGGGTATCACAGCAACTCCTGGTGCCTGTGGACGCCTGGACAATGCATCTGCATCTACATTGCTTCTCCCTGATCGGTATTGAATGCTGAAGTCATAGCTAGCCAAAGCGGCCACCCATCTTTGCCCTGTAGCATCCAGCTTAGCACTTGTTAACACATAGGTCAGTGGATTGTTGTCTGTCCACACCTGGAACTGAGCACCATATAAGTAGTCTCGAAATTTCTCAGTGATGGCCCATTTCAAGGCCAAGAACTCCAGCTTGTGGGTGGGATAGCGAGTTTCACTATCAGACAGTCCTCGGCTGGCAAAGGCTACAGGTTTACGTTTTCCTTCCAGTTCCTGGTACAGTACTGCTCCCAGACCCTCCAAACTGGCATCAGTATGCAGGATAAATGGTTTGCTTGGGTCAGCAAAGACTAGGACTGGAGCATGAGTTAGGCAAGTAATGATTTCTCGAAAAGCCCTTTCACATCTCTCATCCCACCGTGGCCCAAATGGTTCGAAGGGGCCATAGTGTCTCTGCACAGGAGGCTTTGGGGACCTCCCCTTATTCTTGGTCTTAGATTTGTTCCTGCTGGACTGGTATCCCCTGGTAAGATCATTTAGAAGTTTTACAATCGTAGCATAGTTTTTCACAAATCTGCGGTAGTAGCCACTAAACCCAAGAAAGGTCTTGAGTTCTCTGTAGTTACTTGGACATGGCCATGTAGTGAGTGCTTCTATTTTATCGGGATCAGTACTCACACCCTCTTGAGACACGATGTGACCCACATACTTCACTGAGGTCCTGCAGAACTGGCATTTGTCAATTGAAAGCTTCAAACCATAATCCTCTAACCTATCAAGCACTTTAAGAAGTCTTTCTTCATGCTCCTCCAAGGTTCTTCCAAACACAATCAGGTCATCCAAATAAACTAACACTTGCAGTAAATTCATGTCTCCCACAACTTTCTCCATAAGACGTTGAAATGTGGCAGGTGCTCCAGAAATCCCTTGGGGCATGCGTTCAAACTGATAAAACCCTAATGGGCAGATGAAGGCTGTCTTCTCCTTATCTTCTTCACCCAGAGGGATCTGGTAGTATCCACTCCGAAGATCCAACACAGAGAACCACTGGCTTCCTAGCAAACAGTCTAAGGCATCTTGGACTCGGGGCATTGTGTACTGGTCAACCACAGTACGGCGGTTTAGGGTGCGGTAGTCAATACACATCCGGATTTTCCCATTCTTTTTACGGACCACCACAATGGGTGAGGCGTATGGGCTGCGGGACTCTGTAATGATGCCATTCGCAGCCAGCTCCTGAAGATGTTGTCGCACATCTTCCAGCTCGGAGAGGGCAATCCTCCTAGATCTCTCCCTGAAAGGTCGAGAGTCATGTAGTCTGATGTTGTGCTCTACTCCTTTTGCACATCCCACATCCCACTCATGCAGTGAGAACACCTTGGATCTTTCACAAAGTTTCCTCCTCAGGCGATCTTTCCACTCCTCGGACAACGGTGAATCTCCAAAGTCAAACTTTGCTGGGTCTATTGTCGGAACTTGAGTCTCACACTGGGGTTTTACAATTGATTCAGGCTCGAAGAGGTCTGCTATCTTTTGTCCTTGCTTCACAACAACATCTCGACTTGTTTCATTAGCAATCAGTATAGTCACCTTTTCCTGGGCTTCAGCAGGTAGGGTTATGACTCCACTGGGGACCAGCACTCCTTCCGGGAGCTCTCCTTCAACTGGCTGCTCTACCATTGCTAATGCCCCTTTACTGCCTTTCAGCCGGGTACTCATGACAAGCACTTCCTGCTCTGTCCTTGCAGGCACTACTAAGGGGGTTGTGCCCATGTACTTCAGCGCCCCAATCGGTAGCTCAGATGTCTCCTTTTTAGCACCCTCAATCTTCCTATAGGCTTCAGCACAAAGCGTATGGATCATCAGGGTATTCAGGTACTGGTCCCCAGCCCGTCGTCTGCAGTAATCCGTGAGCACCTTGAAGAGACTGGAGTTGGTCCCTATCAGCACAGACACATCAGAGGTCCCTTTAGGGTCAGGGCATATTAATGCAGCTGTGTCCACCTCTTCTCTTACCCCAGCAACCTCCTCTGGGAATTCCAGGTGCACTATGACATACCCTTGGTAGGGGTATTCATCCATGCTGAGGCCACACAGACCAACGCCAGTCAGTGGCTGTATAGGCAGGTGCCTAAGCATCTGTTGGTAGAATGACTGAAATATAATAGTCACTTGGGATCCAGTGTCAAGCACGGCTTTACACTCCACCCCTTCAATCTTCACCATGACCTCTGCTCGAGGCCCTATCAGTCCTGCGGGGATCCCAGCTGGACGGTCGTTTCTGGGGGAATCTTCAACTCCTGCAGGCTTGGGTGGTCCCCGTCCCCGGACTCTCTGGCAGCTACCGGATCTCTCCCAACTGATCCTCAGCTTTCCATACACTAAGGAGGGGTTTTCTTCATTATGGCACTTGCCAGCACTGTGTCCGTCCTGACCACATCGGTAGCAGAAGAATTGTCCTTTCCCCCTTCGCCCAGGTGGGATGGTGGCTCTAAATGCTGACTTCTCCATCGCCACAGTCAGAGGCGCCTTATTCCTGGAAGTCTTAGCTCGGTCAATGGTGCTTTGCAGTTCAGCTATCCGTTCTGTCAGGACCTGCATTTGTTGGGCAAGTTCCTCCGTGGTGCTCACCATCAGTACACTGGCCATTTCCAGTGGTGTTGTGCCGGCTGGCTCCAATGTTTGGGCTTCCCAAAACTCGCTGGCAGCCTGCCTTTCTTCCTCTTCTCTGACCTCCTTTATCAGCTGGGAATAACTTGGGGGATGTTCCCGTCGTTCTCTTAGCCGGAGATGGAGTAGAATCGGGTTCTGATACTGAGCTCCTCTTACAATTTGAGCCAGTCTGGTCCGATCCATCTGTTCAGCAGTCACTGCTCCCCTCATGACAGCTCTCTGAAGCAGTCTCTCCAGCCTCTGTATATAGGCTGAAATCTTCTCGCCAATTTGCTGTCGGGAATTAAGGAACTTACAGTAACTGTCTTCAGGGCCCTCTACGCTCCCAAAGGTATGATCAAGGGCCTCTAGGCAGTCCTTCACACTGACCCCAGGGTCAATGAGCTTCAGAGTGCGAATCACATCTAATGCTGGGCCACTAAGGCTCTCTATTAGACATCTTCGCTTTTCTGCATCAGGTACGGCCCACTCCTGCAGCATTTCAGTGGTATGCTCCAACCAGGGTTCGAACTCCTCTACCCCAGCAAATAATCTTAGCTCACGACCAGAGTTTAACATAGCCTGGGACAGCACAACCTTTTCCAATATTTGCCCCAGTGCTTTTGCCCAATCATTGGCTGAGGCTGCGGCCCCTGAGCTAGAGGCTGCAGGGCCGGGGCACAACAAACCTGACATATTAGCCATTATACAAACAGTAATTTCCTCAAAATATAACCACAATTGTTTCCCAATGCAGTGGAACACTCAACAGGTGCTTGCGAGGGGTACTGACCCAGGGAATCCCGGACGAGCCCCCCAAAATGTAACCCTTCTGCCCATCTAGTTGGCAGCAACAAGGGCCGGGTTCT
>NW_020690785.1:0-3119 GCF_002925995.2 Terrapene triunguis
CTGCTAAGGGTCCACTGAGCTGCGGCCTCAGCTCTACCATGTACTGGGTTGGAATGATGCTGTATCCAAGGCAGGCCCTTTCAAAATTTTCTAAGAAGGCCTCAGTATCATCGCCTGCCTTGTAGGTGGGGAATTTCCTGGGATGGGAAGTGGTACCTGGAGAGGGGTTGCTAGGATGGTCTGATGCATCCTGCTTAGCACTTGCTACTTCCAGTTCATGCTTCCATTCTTTTTCTCTCACCTCCTCTTTGGTTTTTTCCAGTTCCATCTCTCTCTTGTGGGCCTCCTCTTTGGCTTTTTCTTCTCTTTTATGGGCCTCCTCTTCAGCTTCTTTCTCGAGTTTTTTAATTTCAAGCAGTCTCTGGTGTTTTCTCTCATTTTCTTCTGCTTCTAGTCTGGCCAGTTCTATTTTGTTAGCTACTTCTTTGGTAGTCATTTTCCTGTTTTCTTGTGCTGGGTCACACCCTCTGCAGTTTACTGAAACTGGGATGTACTTAGCTCTGGCTGCTGCTGAGTTAACAGAGGCTTTCTAACAAGCTACTCACGAGGATGTAAAAAGAAAAAAAAAATCAGCTTGTAAATGGCCTTTACCAGTCAAAGCCTACTCACTTTGAACCCTTCTCTTAACAAAGCCCCTTGTTAAAAAAAACTTAACACCTCTGCCTTCAGGCAAGGAGAGATAAGATATGCATCTACCTTCAGCTCTGCTCTCCAAGCAGCTAGAAGGAAAAAAAAATCTCTTACTGGCTTTTGGGTTTAAAACGATTTCCACCGCTGTGCCACCATGTCAAGGCTGTATCCCCACTTTGAACTTTAGGGTACAAATGTAGGGGCCTGCATGAAAACTTCGAAGCTTAACTACCAGCTTAGCTCTGGTCCCGCTGCCACCATTCTCACTGGATTCCCTCCCTGGGAAGCCTTGAGAAACCTCTCACCAATTCCCTGGTGAATACAGATCCAAACCCCCTTGGATCTTAAAACAAGGAGAAATTGACCCTTCCCCTCTCCTTCCTTTCACCAACTCCTGGTGAATACAGATCCAAACCCCCTTGGATCTTAAAACAAGGAGAAATCAATCTGGTTCTTAAAAAGAAGGCTTTTAATTAAAGAAAAAGGTAAAAATCATCTCTGTAAAATCAGTATGGAAAATAGCTTTACAGGGTAATCAAACTTAAAGAGCTCAGAGGACCCCCCTCTGTCTTAAGTTCAAAGTACAGCAAACAAAGATAAACACTCTGGTAAAAGGTACATTTACAAGTTGAGAAAACAAAGTAAATCTAAGACGCCTTGCCTGGCTTCTACTTACAATTTTGAAATAAGAGAGACTTGTTTAGAAAGATGGGGAGAACCTGGATTGATGTCTGGTCCCTCTCAGTCCCAAGAGCGAACAACCCCTTAAACAAAGGGCACACACAAAAGCCTTCCCCTCCCCCAAGATTTGAAAGTATCTTGTCCCCTTATTAGTCCTTAGGGTCAGGTGTCAGCTAGGTTACCCGAGCTTCTTAACCCTTTACAGGTAAAAGGATTTGGAGTTTCTGTACACAGGAGAGCTGTTACCCTTCCCTTTATAGTTATGACACGCCCCCCAAATCACAGATAGTGTTGGACAGCCGGTTCCACACTGGCTGTGATTTCTTCCTGGAGTTCTAGGAGAAAACAGAGTTAATAAGACACATGTACCTTTAGACATACTACTGATTATATAAAAACTAACTATGTTTTATTCCAAGAACAATTGTTAACCAGTTAACTCTGGGAAACTTTCCCGGGAGAGTGCATCAGCCACTTTGTTAGAAGCTCCTGAAATGTGTTGTATTTCAAAATCAAAATCTTGGAGAGCTAAACTTCACCGAAGAAGTTTTTTGTTATTTCCCTTGGCGGTATGAAGCCACTGTAGCGCAGCATGGTCTGTTTGTAGTTGGAAACGCCGTCCCCAAACATATGGGCGTAGCTTTTCCAGCGCGTACACAATGGCGTAGCATTCCTTTTCGCTGATTGACCAGTGGCTTTCCCTCTCAGACAGTTTCTTGCTGAGAAACACGACAGGATGGAATTCTTGATCCGGTCCTTCCTGCATTAAAACTGCTCCCACGCCTCGCTTGGACGCATCGGTGGTTACTAGGAACGGTTTGTCAAAGTCTGGGGCCCTTAGTACAGGGTCAGACATGAGTGTTGCCTTAAGCTGGTTAAAGGGCTTTTGACACTCATCAGTCCACTGAACTGCATTTGGCTGTTTCTTTCTGGTTAGGTCTGTCAGCGGGGCGGCGATTTGGCTGTAGCGTGGTACAAATTGCCTATAATATCCGGCCAAGCCTAAGAAGGATTGGACCTGTTTCTTTGACTTTGGAACCGGCCACTTTTGGATAGCATCCACTTTGGCCTGTAGGGGATTTATAGTTCCTTGACCCACCTGGTGCCCCAGGTACGTCACTCTGTTTTGGCCTATTTGACACTTTTTAGCCTTAACAGTTAGTCCTGCCTGTCGGATGCACTCGAAGACTTTTTCCAGGTGCTCCAGGTGTTCTGTCCATGAATCAGAAAAAATGGCCACATCATCGAGGTAGGCAACTGCAGATTTTCCCAATCCCACTAAGAGACCATCTACAAGTCTTTGGAAGGTGGCGGCTGCATTTCACAACCCGAAAGGGAGTACATTGAATTCATACACCCCTGCCTGGGTGACGAAGGCGGACCTTTCCTTAGCGAGTTCATCTAGTGGTACTTGCCAGTACCCCTTGGTTAAGTCTAAAGTAGAGATGAATTGGGCATGTCCCAATTTCTCCAATAGCTCATCTGTGCGTGGCATTGGATAGTTGTCAGGACGAGTTACAGCATTTAGCTTACGGTAGTCCACGCAAAAGCGTATTTCCCCATCTGGTTTGGGAACTAGAACCACTGGAGATGCCCATGCACTGGTAGAGGGGCGGATGATACCCATCTGTAGCATGTCCTGGATCTCCCTTTGTATAGCAGCTTGGGCATGAGGTGACTCCCGGTAGGGTGAGGTTCTAATTGGGTGAGCATTACCTGTGTCAATGGAGTGGTATGCCCGTTCGGTCCGTCCTGGAGTGGCTGAGAAAATCGGTGCAAAGCTTGTGCACAGCTCCTTGATCTGCTGT
>NW_020690786.1:0-1162 GCF_002925995.2 Terrapene triunguis
AATGTGTTCATACATCACCTAGCACAGTGAGGCCACAATTCTGATTGCGGCATCTAGATGCTGCTACAATGCAAGATGAGTATTAAATACTTGCATGTTTAGCTATGTAAAGGTTAACATTGTCTATGTGATGGAGGAAGGGGAAGGGAGCTAAGCCTGAAACCATTTTGGCTGGTGTGTGGTGGTGAAGGGGTTTCCTTCCCTACATTTTTTAAAGAGTTAATTTAAGATGGCAGGTTTTGTTAGTGTAACATTAAATCTGACTATTCAAATATGGAAGACAGATAATGTTGCTGTTTGAACATCTCTGAATTAAAATATGATTTAAGTACAAATATGTGCAAAGTAGCCAACTTAACAATGATACTAAATGTCTAAAAACTAAGAGTTAAGGTTGCCCAAAAATTTCCAGAACCTGGAGATTGACTAAACTTATTTCCTGGTTTTCGGAGAATTAAGTAGCACACTACACCTGCAATGGAACCTTAGTTCTGTGCCCTGTAGCTAACAATAGCCACTAGGAATGGTTCAGTACAGTTGGTGCCATTAGTAGACATGAAGGACTACATAAAGGTGTCATTACCTGTGCTGTACTCAAGATTTGAATCTGCATTTATCTGCGAGCACTCCAGCTGCATTCACTGTGTTTGGTGTAGCTGAGCAGGTGGAAAACATCTATCTTCTGAGATCAAGCATACCTCATTTCAGCACTCAGTTCTGTAGTTTGTGCCAGCAGAGGTGCACAGGGGTCTTGCCATGGGGACTGTCAGAACTCTGGCAATATGCATGATTATAGTCCCCAAGGCCTGGCGAAGGGCAAGTGAAGGCACCATCTCTGAAAAAGTCCTCAGGCCAAAGGGTGATAGCAAGTCTGGCGTAATCTGTGTAGAATCAGCAAGTCCTGTATGCTATGCCTGCTCTAAATTAGAGATCTACAGTAGGAAAGAGAAGGTGTTAGACTTAGCCCTGCAGTGATCATATGTTCTATAGCATCTGTTAGGCCCGGTACAGGGCTAGTCTGTGTGTATTCAGGCATTGCTCAAGGAGAGTAGAGTTGAGACTACACTGCGGGGATGGTATACACCTAACTCTTCATTTCTTGGTTTTCAGAAGTTTAAACTTAGCCATGCTCCACATTCTGGAATGGCACAAGACACCACGG
>NW_020690787.1:0-2439 GCF_002925995.2 Terrapene triunguis
GATTCATAGATTCATAGATTCTAGGACTGGAAGGGACCTCGAGAGGTCATCGAGTCCAGTCCCCTGCCCGCATGGCAGGACCAAATACTGTCTAGACCATCCCTGATAGACATTTATCTAACCTACTCTTAAATATCTCCAGAGATGGAGATTCCACAACCTCCCTAGGCAATTTATTCCAGTGTTTAACCACCCTGACAGTTAGGAACTTTTTCCTAATGTCCAACCTAGACCTCCCTTGCTGCAGTTTAAGCCCATTGCTTCTTGTTCAATCCTCAGAGGCTAAGGGGAACAAGTTTTCTCCCTCCTCCTTATGACACCCTTTTAGATACCTGAAAACCGCTATCATATCCCCTCTCAGTCTTCTCTTTTCCAAACTAAACAAACCCAATTCTTTCAGCCTTCCTTCATAGGTCATGTTCTCAAGACCTTTAATCATTCTTGTTGCTCTTCTCTGGACCCTTTCCAATTTCTCCACATCTTTCTTGAAATGCGGTGCCCAAAACTGGACACAGTACTCCAGCTGAGGCCTAACCAGAGCAGAGTAGAGCGGAAGAATGACTTCTCGTGTCTTGCTCACAACACACCTGTTAATACATCCCAGAATCATGTTTGCTTTTTTTGCAACAGCATCACACTGTTGACTCATATTTCGCTTGTGGTCCACTATAACCCCTAGATCTCTTTCTGCCGTACTCCTTCCTAGACAGTCTCTTCCCATTCTGTATGTGTGAAACTGATTTTTTCTTCCTAAGTGGAGCACTTTGCATTTGTCTTTGTTAAACTTCATCCCGTTTAACTCAGACCATTTCTCCAATTTGTCCAGATCATTTTGAATTATGACCCTGTCCTCCAAAGCAGTTGCAATCCCTCCCAGTTTGGTATCATCCGCAAACTTAATAAGCGTACTTTCTATGCCAATATCTAAGTCGTTAATGAAGATATTGAACAGAGCCGGTCCCAAAACAGACCCCTGCGGAACCCCACTCGTTATGCCTTTCCAGCAGGATTGGGAACCATTAATAACAACTCTCTGAGTACGGTTATCCAGCCAGTTATGCACCCACTTTATAGTAGCCCCATCTAAATTGTATTTGCCTAGTTTATCAATAAGAATATCATGCGAGACCATATCAAATGCCTTACTAAAGTCTAGGTATACCACATCCACAGCTTCTCCCTTATCCACAAGACTCGTTATCCTATCGAAGAAAGCTATCAGATTGGTTTGACATGATTTGTTCTTTACAAATCCATGCTGGCTGTTCCCTATCACCTTACCACCTTCCAAGTGTTTGCAGATGATTTCCTTAATTACTTGCTCCATTATCTTCCCTGGCACAGAAATTAAACTAACTGGTCTGTAGTTTCCTGGGTTGTTTTTATTTCCCTTTTTATAGATGGGCACTAGATTTGCCCTTTTCCAGTCTTCTGGAATCTCTCCCGTCTCCCATGATTTTCCAAAGATAATAGCTAGAGGCTCAGATACCTCCTCTATTAGCTCCTTGAGTATTCTAGGATGCATTTCATCAGGCCCTGGTGACTTGCAGGCATCTAACTTTTCTAAGTGATTTTTAACTTGTTCTTTTTTTATTTTATCTGCTAAACCTAGCCCCTTCCCATTAGCATTCACTATGTTAGGCATTCCTTCAGACTTCTCGGTGAAGACCGAAACAAAGAAGTCATTAAGCATCTCTGCCATTTCCAAGTTTCCTGTTACTGTTTCTCCCTCTTCACTAAGCAGTGGGCCTACTCTGTCTTTGGTCTTCCTCTTGCTTCTAATGTATTGATAAAAAGTCTTCTTGTTCCCCTTTATTCCCGTAGCTAGTTTGAGCTCATTTTGTGCCTTTGCCTTTCTAATCTTGCCCCTGCATTCCTGTGTTGTTTGCCTATATTCATCCTTTGTAATCTGTCCTAGTTTCCATTTTTTATATGACTCCTTTTTATTTTTTAGATCATGCAAGATCTCGTGGTTAAGCCAAGGTGGTCTTTTGCCACATTTTCTATCTTTCCTAACCAGCGGAATAGCTTGCTTTTGGGCCCTTAATAGCGTCCCTTTGAAAAACTGCCAACTCTCCTCAGTTGTTTTTCCCCTCAGTCTTGATTCCCATGGGACCTTACCTATCAGCTCTCTGAGCTTACCAAAATCCGCCTTCCTGAAATCCATTGTCTCTATTTTGCTGTTCTCCCTTCTACCCTTCCTTAGAATTGCAAACTCTATGATTTCATGATCACTTTCACCCAAGCTGCCTTCTACTTTCAAATTCTCAACGAGTTCCTCCCTATTTGTTAAAATCAAGTCTAGAACAGCTTCCCCCCAGTAGCTTTTTCAACCTTCTGAAATAAAAAGTTGTCTGCAATGCAGTCCAAGAATTTGTTGGATTGAGATGAGAACCCTTGGGCTCTCCGCTGAGTCAGAGAGGAATTGACTGCTCTGTA
>NW_020690788.1:0-13212 GCF_002925995.2 Terrapene triunguis
CATCCTCTCTCAATTCACTGGGTTTTGTAACCCATGCCCCTTGTCAAGCAAGTGCTACTTAGGTAATGGTGAAGGACTCACTCAGTCCTTCTGTCATACAACAGTTCCACTGGCCTTGATTCACAGAATCAGGGTAACAAAACTTTATTCTTCTTGCCCCAATAATAGAGAAACTGGGGGTCCCACACCAGCCAAAGTAACCACTTTCAGTTGCTGTGTTTCCTGCCAGGCGAGTGGGTGTGCCTATGCAAACAAGATCAGCCCCTGGAGTTCTTTTCCACACTCGCCATAATTCACCACCAGATGTCAGGGTAGAGCTCATCCTGACTCTGCTTACATCCTCCCCCCAGCCGAGAATTTGTCGTCCCGACAAATTACACTCCCTATTATACCAACTCACTGGTTCCCTCCAAAGGGCCTCAGATAGCCCACTTTAGCTTCCACAAGCCTGTGTGCTAAACATATTGGTTCCTCACTAGTCACCCCAGGTGCATCATAAGTCAACCGTTTTACTGGTCTTATTACCCTGTCTCGTCTATTGAGACTCTCTGTTACCGTGGTAGAGTGGACAGCCTCTTGAATGACAGATGGGGAGGTTTCCTTTGAGGGCCCCTCGGCTACTGGCATAGGCTCCTGCAGTTCTAGTTCTAACAGTGGAGGGTCCAAGGTGCCCAGGACATCCTCCACCTGTATGTCTCCACTGTCCAATAACCTGTGTGTGTCATCACATGGGGGTCCCACCAGTGGCCCAGGGGTGTCAGGAATGGGCCTAAATACTTCTGCCATGGGGTTTAGGGCGGAAGAGGAGGAGCTCTCTTTTGATGCTGATCGAGACTGAAATCTTGTCTCCATCCCAGGATGCACCATGGTTGTGTCTTCCTCCTCAGACTCACTCTCGCATGTGCTGCATAGGGGTAGGTTAGCTGCAGGGGGCTGGCTGTCCACGTTGGAGGGCAGCTTTGGTCCAGCACCTTCATTCCTCCCGGTTGCCCTGTTGTGGCCCATCTCATACGGGGTGTCTACCAATTCCCCCTCAGGGAGCAAAAGGTTTCTATGCACTGTCTTTGTCTGCCCTGGACCATCTTCAGGTTTGATCTTGTAGACCGGCAGGTCTCCCAGCTTTTCCATCACCAAGTAAGGTATTGCCTTCCATCTGTCAGCTATCTTGTGTTTGCCAGTAATACCCAAATTTCGCAGCAGGACTCTGTCCCCCGGCTGGAGTTCTTGCAGACGTACTCTAGCATCATATTGATGTTTGTTCCGGTCTGCGTTCTTCCGAGCCGCAGATGTAGCTAAGTGAGAAGCATCCCGCAGCTTTTCTCTTAGTCGGGATACATATTGCTGATGAGTTTCATAGCTATCTCCATCCTCTGATACACCAAAGCACAGGTCTATGGGTAATCTTGGTTCTTGCCCAAACATTAAGAGATATGGGGTGACTCCTGTAGCATCATTCTTTGTGGCATTGTAGGCGTGCACCAGAAATGCGACATGTTGGCTCCAGGTTGCCTTCTGCTCTGGCCGCAAAGTCCCCAACATATCTAATAGGGTTCGGTTGAACCTCTCTGGCTGTGGATCACCTTGAGGGTGATAAGGCATTGTCCTAGACTTTTTAATTCCCGCTATCCTCAGCACCTCCTTCAGAAGGTGACTCTCAAAGTCCCGCCCCTGATCCGAGTGTATCCGGGCTGGAAATCCATAAACTGAGAAATATTTCTCCCACAGTACTCGAGCAACAGTGGTGGCCCTCTGATCACGTGTGGGATATGCCTGGGCATATCGCATATAATGGTCCGTCACTACTAGAATGTTCCCAATATTTCTCTTGTCTACTTCTAAAGACAAGAAATCAATGCATACCAGCTCCAGAGGTTTGTTGCTGGTGATGTTCTTCAGATATGCAGCCCTCGTGGGCAGAGTTTTCCTTTGAACACATCGAGCGCAGGTCTCACATTTCCTGTGAACATCTTCAGCCATCCGAGGCCAATAGAACCTACTACGAAGAAGTTCCAGGGTCCTCTCCATCCCTAAATGTCCAAAGTCATCATGCAGGGCCCTCATGGTCAGGGCTCTGTACTCTTTTGGCAGCACTAGCTGTGCTCGTTGCTTTTGTAAAGGGTCTGTGGTCACTCGGTGTAGCACTCCCTGAATCAGTTTCAGTTTGGTCCATTCTCTCAATAGTAGTTTACCCTCCGGGTTAGGTGGGACAACCACAGCTGGGCTTCGCCCCTCCCTTTTGGCAAGTAGTGTATCACGAATGTCAATATCTTGCAGCTGGGCTTCCTGCCAGTCCGCCGCATTGAGCATGGGCAAAGGAGATTGGTCCAACGCAATATAGTTCACTGAAGCAGAAGGCACGCATTCAGGGGGCAGGCCCAAAGCTTCTGCAGCACATCCATGAAGACTTTCATGGGACTCTGGCTCCCGGCGACTCACACTGCAAATAGCCCTCACTCCATCTGTGGGTATCACAGCAACTCCTGGTGCCTGTGGACGCCTGGACAATGCATCTGCATCTACATTGCTTCTCCCTGATCGGTATTGAATGCTGAAGTCATAGCTAGCCAAAGCGGCCACCCATCTTTGCCCTGTAGCATCCAGCTTAGCACTTGTTAACACATAGGTCAGTGGGTTGTTGTCTGTCCACACCTGGAACTGAGCACCATATAAGTAGTCCCGAAATTTCTCAGTGATGGCCCATTTCAAGGCCAAGAACTCCAGCTTGTGGGTGGGATAGCGAGTTTCACTATCAGACAGTCCTCGACTGGCAAAGGCTACAGGTTTACGTTTTCCTTCCAGTTCCTGGTACAGTACTGCTCCCAGACCCTCCAAACTGGCATCAGTATGCAGGATAAATGGTTTGCTTGGGTCAGCAAAGACTAGGACTGGAGCATGAGTTAGGCAAGTAATGATTTCTCTAAAAGCCCTTTCACATCTCTCATCCCACCGTGGCCCAAATGGTTCGAAGGGGCCATAGTGTCTTTGCACAGGAGGCTTTGGGGACCTCCCTTTATTCTTGGTCTTAGATTTGTTCCTGCTGGACTGGTATCCCCTGGTAAGATCATTCAGAGGTTTTACAATCGTAGTATAGTTTTTCACAAATCTGCGGTAGTAGCCACTAAACCCAAGAAAGGTCTTGAGTTCTCTGTAGTTACTTGGACATGGCCATGTAGTGAGTGCTTCTATTTTATCGGGATCAGTACTCACACCCTCTTGGGACACGATGTGACCCACATACTTCACTGAGGTCCTGCAGAACTGGCATTTGTCAGTTGAAAGCTTCAAACCATAATCCTCTAACCTATCAAGCACTTTAAGAAGTCTTTCTTCATGCTCCTCCAAGGTTCTTCCAAACACAATCAGGTCATCCAAATAAACTAACACTTGCAGTAAATTCATGTCTCCCACAACTTTCTCCATAAGACGTTGAAATGTGGCAGGTGCTCCAGAAATCCCTTGGGGCATGCGTTCAAACTGATAAAACCCTAATGGGCAGATGAAGGCTGTCTTCTCCTTATCTTCTTCACCCAGAGGGATCTGGTAGTATCCACTCCGAAGATCCAACACAGAGAACCACTGGCTTCCTAGCAAACAGTCTAAGGCATCTTGGACTCGGGGCATTGTGTACTGGTCAACCACAGTACGGCGGTTGAGGGTGCGGTAGTCAATACACATCCGGATTTTCCCATTCTTTTTACGGACCACCACAATGGGTGAGGCGTATGGGCTGCGGGACTCTGTAATGATGCCATTCGCAGCCAGCTCCTGAAGATGTTGTCGCACATCTTCCATCTCAGAGAGGGCAATCCTCCTAGATCTCTCCCTGAAAGGTCGAGAGTCATGTAGTCTGATGTTGTGCTCTACTCCTTTTGCACATCCCACATCCCACTCATGCAATGAGAACACCTTGGATCTTTCACAAAGTTTCCTCCTCAGGCGATCTTTCCACTCCTCGGACAACGGTGAATCTCCAAAGTCAAACTTTGCTGGGTCTATTGTCGGAACTTGAGTCTCACACTGGGGTGTTACAATTGATTCAGGCTCAAAGAGGTCTGCTATCTTTTGTCCTTGCTTCACAACAACATCTCGACTTGTTTCATTAACAATCAGTACAGTCACCTTTTCCTGGGCTTCAGCAGGTAGGGTTATGACTCCACTGGGGACCAGCACTCCCTCCGGGAGCTCTCCTTCAACTGGCTGCTCTACCATTGCTAATGCCCCTTTACTGCCTTTCAGCCGGGTACTCATGACAAGCACTTCCTGCTCTGTCCTTGCAGGCACTACTAAGGGGGTTGTGCCCATGTACTTCAGCGCCCCAATCGGTAGCTCAGATGTCTCCTTTTTAGCACCCTCAATCTTCCTATAGGCTTCAGCACAAAGCGTATGGATCATCAGGGTATTTAGGTACTCGTCCCCAGCCTGTCGTCTGCAGTAGTCCGCGAGCACCTTGAAGAGACTGGAGTTGGTCCCTATCAGCACAGACACATCAGAGGTCCCTTTAGGGTCAGGGCATATTAATGCAGCTGTGTCCACCTCTTCTCTTACCCCAGCAACCTCCTCTGGGAATTCCAGGTGCACTATGACATACCCTTGGTAGGGGTATTCATCCATGCTGAGGCCACACAGACCAACGCCAGTCAGTGGCTGTATAGGCAGGTGCCTAAGCATCTGTTGGTAGAATGACTGAAATATAATAGTCACTTGAGATCCAGTGTCAAGCACGGCTTTACACTCCACCCCTTCAATCTTCACCATGACCTCTGCTCGAGGCCCTATCAGTCCTGCGGGGATCCCAGCTGGACGGTCGTTTCTGGGGGAATCTTCAACTCCTGCAGGCCTGGGTGGTCCCCGTCCCCGGACTCTCTGGCAGCTACCGGATCTCTCCCAACTGATCCTCAGCTTTCCATACACTAAGGAGGGGTTTTCTTCATTATGGCACTTGCCAGCACTGTGTCCGTCCTGACCACATCGGTAGCAGAAGAATTGTTCTTTCCCCCTTCGCCCAGGTGGGATGGTGGCTCTAAATGCTGACTTCTCCATCGCCACAGTCAGAGGCGCCTTATTCCTGGAAGTCTTAGCTCGGTCAATGGTGCTTTGCAGTTCAGCTATCCGTTCTGTCAGGACCTGCATTTGTTGGGCAAGTTCCTCTGTGGTGCTCACCATCAGTACACTGGCCATTTGCAGTGGTGTTGTGCCGGCTGGCTCCAATGTTTGGGCTTCCCAAAACTCACTGGCAGCCTGCCTTTCTTCCTCTTCTCTGACCTCCTTTATCAGCTGGGAATAACTTGGGGGATGTTCCCGTCGTTCTCTTAGCCGGAGATGGAGTAGAATCGGGTTCTGATACTGAGCTCCTCTTACAATTTGAGCCAGTCTGGTCCGATCCATCTGTTCAGCAGTCACTGCTCCCCTCATGACAGCTCTCTGAAGCAGTCTCTCCAGCCTCTGTATATAGGCTGAAATCTTCTCGCCAATTTGCTGTCGGGAATTAAGGAACTTACAGTAACTGTCTTCAGGGCCCTCTACGCTCCCAAAGGTATGATCAAGGGCCTCTAGGCAGTCCTTCACACTGACCCCAGGGTCAATGAGCTTCAGGGTGCGAATCACATCTAATGCTGGGCCACTAAGGATCTCTATTAGACATCTTCGCTTTTCTGCTTCAGGTACGGCCCACTCCTGCAACATTTCAGTGGTATGCTCCAACCAGGGTTCGAACTCCTCTGCCCCAGCAAATAATCTTAACTCACGACAAGAGTTTAGCATAGCCTGGGACAGCACAACCTTTTTCAATATTTGCCCCAGTGCTTTTGCCCAATCATTGGCTGAGGCTGCGGCCCCTGAGCTAGAGGCTGCAGGGCCGGGGCCCAACAAACCTGACATATTAGCCATTATACAAACAGTAATTTCCTCAAAATATAACCACAATTGTTTCCCAATGCAGTGGAACACTCAACAGGTGCTTGCGAGGGGTACTGACCCAGGGAATCCCGGACGAGCCCCCAAAAATGTAACCCTTCTGCCCATCTAAGTTGGCAGCAACAAGGGCCGGGTTCTGTATCTAGGGGTTCCGTTTCAATAACACAATGCAAAACCGGCTCGAGCCCCCACCCAGTGACCTGGGACAATTACATACCACCCCCCTGGGTACCTCTAAGAGGCAATACTTCCCCTCTCGCAAGCACGGAGTCTGAGTGTAGCAGAAAATGTTTAATAACATGAGGTAAACGACATCAGCATAAAATTGGAAAAACACCACAAACAGGATTCATAACACAAACCATGAGCAAAACCCACCCCAGCAAATTGGGCTGTGTCCTTTCCCTTTGGTTCTTGAATCCAGCAGCCCAAAAATCACCCAGAGTCCCCAAAGTCCAACATCCCCAAAGTCTCTGGGGTCCAGCAACCACCCAAAGTCCCAAAAGTCCAACAACTCCCAAAGTCTCTGCCCCTGGTCAGTGCAGCCCCAGAGTAAGGGGGGGGGCACGCAGGGTGTTAAGGGGCACCTTACGTGATCCGAGGCTGGCCAGCCGTCTGTTTCTCCGTGGGGGTTCCGCCGCAGCCTTTACCACGAGCCAGTCCACTTTCCTGCCATCCCACGAACTGCTCCGCTCTACAAGCTGCTCCGCTCCACTCCGCTCCGCTCACCGACCTGTGAGCCGTTCCAGCCGTCCCCGCAAACAGCTCCGCTCGCCGTTCCTTGGGCCACTCCAACCGGCCCCGCAAGGCTTCACGCCGCTCGCTGCTCCTCCAGTCGTCCCCACAAATTGCTCCGCCAGCTGCTGAGCAATATAGCTTCAGGCTCCCCCACTAGTTAACATAGCCTCAGTGATCTCAGCTCTTAATAACATCAGCTCTTTTGTGATTTCAGCTCTTAGCGATTTCAGCTCATAGTATAGTAGGGGAGCCCCAGTGCTGGTACACCATTAGCCCAAAGTGAATTCAGCTCAGCAGCCTGTAACTAGACTCCTAAGGGAATCAAAGTTAGCTCTGACATTCCACAGTGGAGAGAGGAGGTGGTGCAATTGGTGTTTCAGACCCTCAGAGGGGCCCCATACCATCAGGTACAAATACCTGTCCTCATCCTCTCTCAATTCACTGGGTTTTGTAACCCATGCCCCTTGTCAAGCAAGTGCTACTTAGGTAATGGTGAAGGACTCACTCAGTCCTTCTGTCATACAACAGTTCCACTGGCCTTGATTCACAGAATCAGGGTAACAAAACTTTATTCTTCTTGCCCCAATAATAGAGAAACTGGGGGTCCCACACCAGCCAAAGTAACCACTTTCAGTTGCTGTGTTTCCTGCCAGGCGAGTGGGTGTGCCTATGCAAACAAGATCAGCCCCTGGAGTTCTTTTCCACACTCGCCATAATTCACCACCAGATGTCAGGGTAGAGCTCATCCTGACTCTGCTTACATCCTCCCCCCAGCCGAGAATTTGTCGTCCCGACAAATTACACTCCCTATTATACCAACTCACTGGTTCCCTCCAAAGGGCCTCAGATAGCCCACTTTAGCTTCCACAAGCCTGTGTGCTAAACATATTGGTTCCTCACTAGTCACCCCAGGTGCATCATAAGTCAACCGTTTTACTGGTCTTATTACCCTGTCTCGTCTATTGAGACTCTCTGTTACCGTGGTAGAGTGGACAGCCTCTTGAATGACAGATGGGGAGGTTTCCTTTGAGGGCCCCTCGGCTACTGGCATAGGCTCCTGCAGTTCTAGTTCTAACAGTGGAGGGTCCAAGGTGCCCAGGACATCCTCCACCTGTATGTCTCCACTGTCCAATAACCTGTGTGTGTCATCACATGGGGGTCCCACCAGTGGCCCAGGGGTGTCAGGAATGGGCCTAAATACTTCTGCCATGGGGTTTAGGGCGGAAGAGGAGGAGCTCTCTTTTGATGCTGATCGAGACTGAAATCTTGTCTCCATCCCAGGATGCACCATGGTTGTGTCTTCCTCCTCAGACTCACTCTCGCATGTGCTGCATAGGGGTAGGTTAGCTGCAGGGGGCTGGCTGTCCACGTTGGAGGGCAGCTTTGGTCCAGCACCTTCATTCCTCCCGGTTGCCCTGTTGTGGCCCATCTCATACGGGGTGTCTACCAATTCCCCCTCAGGGAGCAAAAGGTTTCTATGCACTGTCTTTGTCTGCCCTGGACCATCTTCAGGTTTGATCTTGTAGACCGGCAGGTCTCCCAGCTTTTCCATCACCAAGTAAGGTATTGCCTTCCATCTGTCAGCTATCTTGTGTTTGCCAGTAATACCCAAATTTCGCAGCAGGACTCTGTCCCCCGGCTGGAGTTCTTGCAGACGTACTCTAGCATCATATTGATGTTTGTTCCGGTCTGCGTTCTTCCGAGCCGCAGATGTAGCTAAGTGAGAAGCATCCCGCAGCTTTTCTCTTAGTCGGGATACATATTGCTGATGAGTTTCATAGCTATCTCCATCCTCTGATACACCAAAGCACAGGTCTATGGGTAATCTTGGTTCTTGCCCAAACATTAAGAGATATGGGGTGACTCCTGTAGCATCATTCTTTGTGGCATTGTAGGCGTGCACCAGAAATGCGACATGTTGGCTCCAGGTTGCCTTCTGCTCTGGCCGCAAAGTCCCCAACATATCTAATAGGGTTCGGTTGAACCTCTCTGGCTGTGGATCACCTTGAGGGTGATAAGGCATTGTCCTAGACTTTTTAATTCCCGCTATCCTCAGCACCTCCTTCAGAAGGTGACTCTCAAAGTCCCGCCCCTGATCCGAGTGTATCCGGGCTGGAAATCCATAAACTGAGAAATATTTCTCCCACAGTACTCGAGCAACAGTGGTGGCCCTCTGATCACGTGTGGGATATGCCTGGGCATATCGCATATAATGGTCCGTCACTACTAGAATGTTCCCAATATTTCTCTTGTCTACTTCTAAAGACAAGAAATCAATGCATACCAGCTCCAGAGGTTTGTTGCTGGTGATGTTCTTCAGATATGCAGCCCTCGTGGGCAGAGTTTTCCTTTGAACACATCGAGCGCAGGTCTCACATTTCCTGTGAACATCTTCAGCCATCCGAGGCCAATAGAACCTACTACGAAGAAGTTCCAGGGTCCTCTCCATCCCTAAATGTCCAAAGTCATCATGCAGGGCCCTCATGGTCAGGGCTCTGTACTCTTTTGGCAGCACTAGCTGTGCTCGTTGCTTTTGTAAAGGGTCTGTGGTCACTCGGTGTAGCACTCCCTGAATCAGTTTCAGTTTGGTCCATTCTCTCAATAGTAGTTTACCCTCCGGGTTAGGTGGGACAACCACAGCTGGGCTTCGCCCCTCCCTTTTGGCAAGTAGTGTATCACGAATGTCAATATCTTGCAGCTGGGCTTCCTGCCAGTCCGCCGCATTGAGCATGGGCAAAGGAGATTGGTCCAACGCAATATAGTTCACTGAAGCAGAAGGCACGCATTCAGGGGGCAGGCCCAAAGCTTCTGCAGCACATCCATGAAGACTTTCATGGGACTCTGGCTCCCGGCGACTCACACTGCAAATAGCCCTCACTCCATCTGTGGGTATCACAGCAACTCCTGGTGCCTGTGGACGCCTGGACAATGCATCTGCATCTACATTGCTTCTCCCTGATCGGTATTGAATGCTGAAGTCATAGCTAGCCAAAGCGGCCACCCATCTTTGCCCTGTAGCATCCAGCTTAGCACTTGTTAACACATAGGTCAGTGGGTTGTTGTCTGTCCACACCTGGAACTGAGCACCATATAAGTAGTCCCGAAATTTCTCAGTGATGGCCCATTTCAAGGCCAAGAACTCCAGCTTGTGGGTGGGATAGCGAGTTTCACTATCAGACAGTCCTCGACTGGCAAAGGCTACAGGTTTACGTTTTCCTTCCAGTTCCTGGTACAGTACTGCTCCCAGACCCTCCAAACTGGCATCAGTATGCAGGATAAATGGTTTGCTTGGGTCAGCAAAGACTAGGACTGGAGCATGAGTTAGGCAAGTAATGATTTCTCTAAAAGCCCTTTCACATCTCTCATCCCACCGTGGCCCAAATGGTTCGAAGGGGCCATAGTGTCTTTGCACAGGAGGCTTTGGGGACCTCCCTTTATTCTTGGTCTTAGATTTGTTCCTGCTGGACTGGTATCCCCTGGTAAGATCATTCAGAGGTTTTACAATCGTAGTATAGTTTTTCACAAATCTGCGGTAGTAGCCACTAAACCCAAGAAAGGTCTTGAGTTCTCTGTAGTTACTTGGACATGGCCATGTAGTGAGTGCTTCTATTTTATCGGGATCAGTACTCACACCCTCTTGGGACACGATGTGACCCACATACTTCACTGAGGTCCTGCAGAACTGGCATTTGTCAGTTGAAAGCTTCAAACCATAATCCTCTAACCTATCAAGCACTTTAAGAAGTCTTTCTTCATGCTCCTCCAAGGTTCTTCCAAACACAATCAGGTCATCCAAATAAACTAACACTTGCAGTAAATTCATGTCTCCCACAACTTTCTCCATAAGACGTTGAAATGTGGCAGGTGCTCCAGAAATCCCTTGGGGCATGCGTTCAAACTGATAAAACCCTAATGGGCAGATGAAGGCTGTCTTCTCCTTATCTTCTTCACCCAGAGGGATCTGGTAGTATCCACTCCGAAGATCCAACACAGAGAACCACTGGCTTCCTAGCAAACAGTCTAAGGCATCTTGGACTCGGGGCATTGTGTACTGGTCAACCACAGTACGGCGGTTGAGGGTGCGGTAGTCAATACACATCCGGATTTTCCCATTCTTTTTACGGACCACCACAATGGGTGAGGCGTATGGGCTGCGGGACTCTGTAATGATGCCATTCGCAGCCAGCTCCTGAAGATGTTGTCGCACATCTTCCATCTCAGAGAGGGCAATCCTCCTAGATCTCTCCCTGAAAGGTCGAGAGTCATGTAGTCTGATGTTGTGCTCTACTCCTTTTGCACATCCCACATCCCACTCATGCAATGAGAACACCTTGGATCTTTCACAAAGTTTCCTCCTCAGGCGATCTTTCCACTCCTCGGACAACGGTGAATCTCCAAAGTCAAACTTTGCTGGGTCTATTGTCGGAACTTGAGTCTCACACTGGGGTGTTACAATTGATTCAGGCTCAAAGAGGTCTGCTATCTTTTGTCCTTGCTTCACAACAACATCTCGACTTGTTTCATTAACAATCAGTACAGTCACCTTTTCCTGGGCTTCAGCAGGTAGGGTTATGACTCCACTGGGGACCAGCACTCCCTCCGGGAGCTCTCCTTCAACTGGCTGCTCTACCATTGCTAATGCCCCTTTACTGCCTTTCAGCCGGGTACTCATGACAAGCACTTCCTGCTCTGTCCTTGCAGGCACTACTAAGGGGGTTGTGCCCATGTACTTCAGCGCCCCAATCGGTAGCTCAGATGTCTCCTTTTTAGCACCCTCAATCTTCCTATAGGCTTCAGCACAAAGCGTATGGATCATCAGGGTATTTAGGTACTCGTCCCCAGCCTGTCGTCTGCAGTAGTCCGCGAGCACCTTGAAGAGACTGGAGTTGGTCCCTATCAGCACAGACACATCAGAGGTCCCTTTAGGGTCAGGGCATATTAATGCAGCTGTGTCCACCTCTTCTCTTACCCCAGCAACCTCCTCTGGGAATTCCAGGTGCACTATGACATACCCTTGGTAGGGGTATTCATCCATGCTGAGGCCACACAGACCAACGCCAGTCAGTGGCTGTATAGGCAGGTGCCTAAGCATCTGTTGGTAGAATGACTGAAATATAATAGTCACTTGAGATCCAGTGTCAAGCACGGCTTTACACTCCACCCCTTCAATCTTCACCATGACCTCTGCTCGAGGCCCTATCAGTCCTGCGGGGATCCCAGCTGGACGGTCGTTTCTGGGGGAATCTTCAACTCCTGCAGGCCTGGGTGGTCCCCGTCCCCGGACTCTCTGGCAGCTACCGGATCTCTCCCAACTGATCCTCAGCTTTCCATACACTAAGGAGGGGTTTTCTTCATTATGGCACTTGCCAGCACTGTGTCCGTCCTGACCACATCGGTAGCAGAAGAATTGTTCTTTCCCCCTTCGCCCAGGTGGGATGGTGGCTCTAAATGCTGACTTCTCCATCGCCACAGTCAGAGGCGCCTTATTCCTGGAAGTCTTAGCTCGGTCAATGGTGCTTTGCAGTTCAGCTATCCGTTCTGTCAGGACCTGCATTTGTTGGGCAAGTTCCTCTGTGGTGCTCACCATCAGTACACTGGCCATTTGCAGTGGTGTTGTGCCGGCTGGCTCCAATGTTTGGGCTTCCCAAAACTCACTGGCAGCCTGCCTTTCTTCCTCTTCTCTGACCTCCTTTATCAGCTGGGAATAACTTGGGGGATGTTCCCGTCGTTCTCTTAGCCGGAGATGGAGTAGAATCGGGTTCTGATACTGAGCTCCTCTTACAATTTGAGCCAGTCTGGTCCGATCCATCTGTTCAGCAGTCACTGCTCCCCTCATGACAGCTCTCTGAAGCAGTCTCTCCAGCCTCTGTATATAGGCTGAAATCTTCTCGCCAATTTGCTGTCGGGAATTAAGGAACTTACAGTAACTGTCTTCAGGGCCCTCTACGCTCCCAAAGGTATGATCAAGGGCCTCTAGGCAGTCCTTCACACTGACCCCAGGGTCAATGAGCTTCAGGGTGCGAATCACATCTAATGCTGGGCCACTAAGGATCTCTATTAGACATCTTCGCTTTTCTGCTTCAGGTACGGCCCACTCCTGCAACATTTCAGTGGTATGCTCCAACCAGGGTTCGAACTCCTCTGCCCCAGCAAATAATCTTAACTCACGACAAGAGTTTAGCATAGCCTGGGACAGCACAACCTTTTTCAATATTTGCCCCAGTGCTTTTGCCCAATCATTGGCTGAGGCTGCGGCCCCTGAGCTAGAGGCTGCAGGGCCGGGGCCCAACAAACCTGACATATTAGCCATTATACAAACAGTAATTTCCTCAAAATATAACCACAATTGTTTCCCAATGCAGTGGAACACTCAACAGGTGCTTGCGAGGGGTACTGACCCAGGGAATCCCGGACGAGCCCCCAAAAATGTAACCCTTCTGCCCATCTAAGTTGGCAGCAACAAGGGCCGGGTTCTGTATCTAGGGGTTCCGTTTCAATAACACAATGCAAAACCGGCTCGAGCCCCCACCCAGTGACCTGGGACAATTACATACCACCCCC
>NW_020690789.1:0-5577 GCF_002925995.2 Terrapene triunguis
TGTTTTAAATAAATGTTTACATGTTTACAGCACTTACTGCTTGATCCTTCCCCTGATTCTGTGTCCGGGGTAAGGGATGGGGACGGTTGGTAGGGGATCTCGGTAAGGGTGATGAAGAGCTCCTGGCTGTCGGGGAAATCAGCGGTGCCAGCGCTGTCGACTGCCTCGTCCTCCTCATCTCCTTCTTCATCTTCCCCGTCCGCTGTCATGTCCGACGAGGAACCGGCCGCGGACATGATCCCATCCTCGGAGTCCACGGTCAGGGGTGGGGTAGTGGTGGCGGCCGCTCCCAGGATGGAATGCAGTGCCTCGTAGAAACGGGATGTGTGGGGCTGGGATCCGGAGCGTCCGTTAGCCTCTTTTGTTTTTTGGTAGCCTTGTCTCAGCTCCTTGATTTTCACGCGGCACTGCGTTGCATCCCGGCTGTAGCCTCTCTCTGCCATGGCTTTGGAGATCTTCTCGTAGATCTTAGCATTCCTTCTTTTGGAGCGCAGCTCTGAAAGCACGGACTCATCGCCCCACACTGCGATGAGATCCAAGACTTCCCGATCAGTCCATGCTGGGGCCCTCTTTCTATTAGATTGCACGGCCATCTCTGCTGGAGAGCTCTGCATAGTTGCCACTGCTGCTGAGCTCCCCTCGATGTCCAAAGAGGAACTGAGATTCAAACTGCCCAGACAGGAAAATGAAAATGAATTCAAATTTTCCCGGGGGTGTGGCTGGTCAGAGCATCCGAGCTCGGACTGCTGTCCAGAGCGTCAACAGAGTGGTGCACTGTGGGATAGCTCCCGGAGCTATTACCGTCGATTTCCATCCACACCTAGCCTAATTCGATATGGCCATGTCGAATTTAGCGCTAATCCTCTCGTTGGGGAGGATTACAGAAATCGATTTAAAGAGAGCTTTATGTCGAACTAAATGGCTTCCTGGTGTGGACGGGTGCAGGGTTAATTCGATATAACGGCGCTAAAGTCGACATAAAAGCCTAGTGTAGACCAGGCCTCAGTGACTTAGCTCCCTATTGTCTCTCAGAAAGAATTTGCCACATCTATGTGCTTGGTGTCACTCCTGGAAATGCCACTATCTGAAGGTGGGACAGTCTGTACTGCAATGACACCAGGAACATGAGCTCACACATGTGAATGTGAACCACATCCCAGTGTAAAATGATTGAATTTGTTATTGGTATAACTAGCTACATGTTGGTGGCTGATAGAGGATTACACCTTTCACATGCTTCAGGATCTTTACATGTCACTTTCCCAGCAACTGAAGGAAGCATCTTATTTTCAACAGCTTGCTGAGGACAGATAGAACCACAATATTTGCAGTAACGCCAGCCTCAAGAGATCAAAAATCATATGTTTTACTCACTTATGAGATCAAAAAATTGTGAGTGAGACCCCACAAAATCACAATCTCCCCCAGATTGGGACTGGGCGACAGGGGATGGATCACTTGATGAACACTTGTGTTCATTCCCTCTGGGGCACCTGGCATTGGCCACTGTTGGAAGACACGATACTGGGCTAGATACTGGACCTTTAGTCTGACCCAATATGGCCGTTCTTATGTTCTTATTTATTGGGAAAGGTGACGTTGGTCCCTGCTACAGGAGCTCTCACCCCCATAGCGGACTGTCCAGCAGTGAATTCTATCCCCCCACAAGCCTTCTGGGAGCCAGCACTCTGGTCACTTAGAATGTGCAGAGTGTAGTTAGAGTAGGAGGGAGTTAGGCGGTCTGAATTTGGAAATTTAGTGGGGATCATTTGCACCCGCATGGAGTCTGATGAGCTAACGAGGTAATTAGCTCACCTGCTGGCTAGCTCACAGAAGAAAGCAAGCAGTATAAAATGCTGACCAAGGAGCAGGCAAGGTCCCTTCTATCTGCTACTGCATTGTGCTGTACCAGGAGCATAAGGAAAGAAATTATAACAAAGACACTTGAAGGAGTATATGTGCTGTTCAAACCCCAGGAGGACTTACAAGCCAGGGTTTTTACAAGGGGAATACACGTACAGCTTGATTCTGATTTTAATTACAGTGGAGTTACTCCTGATTTACAGCAGTCAGTGTAACAGGGAAGTGAATCAGGCATGAGACTTGAACACAATTTGGTCTGATTTCCTTTTTCTCTTCAATATGGAAGATGAGGTTTTGGAGAGGGGAGAAGGGGTCTAGGTGCCATGGAGCACCTCAGTTGTAGAGTCCGTCTGTGACTGAACCCAGCCTGCTGACACAACAAAGTGAAAGTATTTGTAACAATTATAAGAAATACAGATTTACCCAAGAGCTCACTGAAACCTACAGAGATGTGTGGACCCTGGGCTACAAACACCCAGGTGTGGAAATAACATATGATAGGGATGTTTTTAGGGTATTATTTTTAATTTTAAAAAATGGCTTTGTAATGGAGACAAATGATAAAAACAGCCCATGCCTTCCACCAACACACAAACAAACTTCAGCAAGATTTTCCTCAAACCAACTTGCTTTTATTAAAAGGAAAGTAACAAATCTTGGAGATATACAAGGGCTCTTTACAGCCCAGATAAAGAGCACTTCAGGTTCCGTTGAAGCAGGATCTGATGATTTTAGAAGCAAGCGGCTGTCTCTCAGATTCCAAGAGATCCTGCTTAGACAATTAGCCTCCATATCTATACATGAACAAAGAAAGGAGACTCAGATTTCTTGTTGATTTCCATTAAAACAGGGCTAATACCATATTTGATTTCAAACCAAAAGACACAGGAGGAATTGCCCATTCACTGAATGGTGAATGAAGAGGTTCCTGGTTAACTCCGTCACAGGGAATCCATTGTCCCTACTGCAACAGAGTTTTAAGGGGAATTATGTATCTAAATGGGTGAACTGGCTGCCTATAAAATCTGTACTGCAGAAAAGCACAACTCACACCCCAGTATAGTTGTACCACACACAGCTTGTGCACAGCTGAAGCTAAACTGACAGGTAATTACTTATGCGATAAATCACTTACTCTTAAAGAATGAAGGGAAATTCCAATTCTCTCTGAAGCCTGACTCCGTTCTGGTAGCAGTTGTTTCCGAGAAGCTGCTGGCGTGGCCACTGTGGCCGAGTTCCCTAGCTCTCACTCTGCAATCCCAAGGGGCTCCCAGCTTCATATCTCCTGCCCTCAACCTGCATCTTTAGTAGGTGGGAAAAATCTCTCACCTTCCAAAGTGCTTCTCTGGGACCTGGCCTGCTGCAAAATTAATTTGATCATGCTGGGTGTCCTGTATAGTTTATGACAGATAATGTGCGAAACAGGCAGAGCAGGAATAGAAAAGCCTAGAGATATGGAATGTGGCCAAGCTAACTTTCCATAGGAACCTTTATGCTTAAACTATGAATAAACCTTATGAATAATGTTCACATTGACGTCACCAAGATTTTTATAATTACTGCCCACGGGCTTTAAAAAGGGTGGAAATCATGGGCTAATGTCTGTACATAGCTGCTGTAAGGACTGAAGGATTCATGAGCCCTTAAATGGCTTTAAATCCTTAGTGGTGTTTTAATTATATGGAAGAGTGAGTGCTTCTGATAATATGCAGGTGTCATCACTGTTCATTGTGTGTTATGTGTCCGGTCTGTGCCTGCTCTACAGAGAATGAGAGTCTGTTACAGCCCCAGCTAGAGAGCCTGGCCCTATAGCTCAAGCTGTAGAGACTCTTGTGCTTTACTCCAGCAGTTTCTGCTTTAATCCCCAATCTGTTGGGCAAGATAGCACCTAGCACACTTCTGTGTTCTACAGCAGCTCCAGTCTGCAAGAGCTCACACCCATTAACAAGGATACTCTTAAGCCAGCTCCTCATGTGCATAAGTATTTCCAACGTCTGGACCCATATATACTGTAAGGAAGCCCGGTGAAATGCTGCACAGTGCTGACCTAACTGCAGTTTTAATGAATTTGTTAGTTTCCACTAGAATATTTTTCACACTAGGTTGGTCTGGCAGGACCCTTGTGTGAGAACTAGGACACATTACAATGTTCTCCCAGTTTTGAGTTAACCAGTGTGACAATACTTCACTGTAGTTACGTTTGACCCTCCCAGCACACAAACACAAATTTACACCCTCAGGTGTCAGTAATCTCAAAACTCTTACGTTTTTCTTTGTCATAAAGCTGCCGCTAAAGCCTTATGAACATTGAGTCTCTGTAGACAGCAGCCATTTTGTTCCCAGAATTTCATAGATTTTAAGACCAGAAGGGATCATCTGATTATCTAGTCTGACCTAGTGCCATAGAATTTCCCCCAGTTACCCTTGTATTGAGCTCAGTAACGTGTATAACTGGATTATCTTCCAGAAAGGCATCCAGCCTTGATTTGAAGATACCAAGAGATGGAGAACATGGTATTTCCTTTGGTAGTTTGTTCCAATCATTAATCACCCTCACTGTTAAAAATCTGTGTCTGATTTCTGACTTAAAGTTCTCTGACTTCAGCTTTCAGCCATTGGTTCTTATTCTGCCTTCTCTGCTAAATTAAAGAGTCCCTGAGAACCTGGTATTTTCCCCCTCTGAATATACTTTTCCACTTCCATCAAGTCACTGCAGAAACTCACATACAATGATGATTCCCCATTTATAACTATTTTAGGTTTTAAATTTTATTATATGTGTGCTATCCTGAGGTTGTATGGTGCTAGGTTTCTAATCAGAACCTTGTGCAGTGCTAATCCAAGTATTTGGATTAATAATTGTTACACCTACAGAGTAACACTTCTCAACTAAACTTGTAATGTCATCTAAAAAATAGATTAGGTTTGTTTATCAATGTCCTAAAAGCCCTGCTGAGTGGCATCGACTATATTCTTAACCTTTAATTCTTTATTGTTTGAGTCATTTTTTTCCATGATTTTTCCCATCATTTCCCCCCTGATTTTGCTGGGAATTGATGTCAGGCTAATTGTTAGCTGGGTCATCCCACCTGTCCTTGTTACCTTTTGGCAGAACATTAACACTCTTCTAGTCTTCTGGAATCTCCCAAACATTCCAAAATTTGTTACCAATGATCAATAGAACAGAGCTCCCCACAGCCAATTCTTTGAGGATTCCATAATGGAAATTATCCAGCTCTGCAGATTTAAAAATGTCTATCCCTAGTAGATGTTATATAACATTCTCCTTATTTCCTAATGGATAGATAGTAGTAACTCATGTAATATGCTCATGCAATATCAATACATCATCCTGCTTCTTTCCAAACACAGACCAGAAATAGCTGATGAACACTTCTGCTTCATTATTAACTATTACCCATCTATGAAAGGGCCCCCTTTTCTTGCGGATTTTTTTTTTTAAAAAGCCTTCTTATCCTTAGCCCTACTAGCCATAGATTCATCCCTGATGTCCTTAGCTTCCCCTTTCACATGGCTAAACTTCATCACTTATAAATTTAGATTGATTGTTATCTATTTCCCCTTTTTCCCCATTTCCCCCTTCTCCTGCAGATGGATACAAAGTAGACCCAGGCTCTGTACTCACTCTTCCTTTTTTTGTTTTTCATACTTGACTTCTCTATTCTAAAATATAAAAGCAATGTAGACAATGGG
>NW_020690790.1:0-2346 GCF_002925995.2 Terrapene triunguis
TCAAATTGAGGAGGGTTCAGAGAAGAGCCACAAGAGTGATTAAAGGATTAGAAAACCTGCCTGACAGTGATCAACTAGATTAAGCTCCTTGATCTTAACAAAGAGAAGGTTACGGGGTGACTTGATCGCAGTCTAGTACCTACATGGGGAGCAGATGATTTAATCATGGGCTCTGCAGTTTAGCAGAGACAGGTGTAACATGATCCCGTGGCTGGAAGTGGAAGCCAGACAAATTCAGATCTGGAAATAGGGTGTGAATTCTTACCAGCAAGGGCAATGAAGGGTCCCTCAGTGGCACTCTTTAAATCAAGGTTGGCTGTTTTTCCAACAGCTCTGCTCCAGGGCTTGTTCTGGGGCAGAGCTCTGACCTGTGCTCTATGGGAGGTCAGAGTGAGGGATCACAGTCTGACGACAAACAAGGCGAAACTGCCTCCCGTGATTTCCCTTGGCCAAACGGAGCCACGCTAGGAGTCGACCGAAGAGCCTGGTTCCAGGGTCGTAAAGCAGCTGCTGACTCAAGGATGTTTCAGTGTGAGGTGCTCTACTCAAGGCATGTTAAACAGGCCCGATTCCAGACCGTGCTGGGAACCTGCTGGCTGAACTCAGACCTCTCCTTGGTGTCTCAAACTGGCCTTCCTCCCCCACCCCCATCACTAACCCCGTTTGAAGCCCTCGGCCATGCAGCGTGAGGTGAGCTGGCTTCGTAGACTCGCTCCCTGTCAATCACCTGAGCTGCGGAGCTGAAGTAGAGCAACGCGTGTCTGACCACGGGACTCTTCAGCCGACAGCGTCCCGCCCGTTAAGGAGTGGAAGAGAGGCACTTTGTGAACGGACGTCCCTATGGACAGCAGAGTGCAGCTTCTGGTCAGGGAAGCAGCTATGTGATACCAGCCCCTCCCCCTGCATCAGTGCCCCCACCCCTGTGCCAGCAGACGGGAGGCACAGACAAGCTTCCCTCTGGTGAGCCCTGCAGGAGCGGGCACAGCTAGGGGAGAGCGCCTCGCAGTCTGCTCTGGCACTGTGAGAGTAGGACGGTTATTACCCGTCACCAGGCAGCAAGACCCAGCCTGTGTTCTCACGTCTCGGGGGCATTTGCTGTGTTCAGTTCCTAGCCCCCGGCACAGCAATGTGACCTCCTGAGCAAAGAGAGACTAGCCGTGCAGGGGGAGTTCGCTGCCTGGTCTGTCGCTCTGTTTGCCGTAACTGGTGGGGATGCAGGACAGACCCAAGGGAGCCCTGTAAGCCACTCGCTTTCTGGGCCCCGGGGACTCTGCACCCCTTGGAGGAACGGGGCCCGCACTCCTAGTGTGAGCACATTGGTGCCACTAGCAACCTCTGTGAGCCACTTCCGCAGAGCCCGGGGCCCTAGTGTTAACCTCGTGCATGCTGCATCCCACCATGGCCGTTCCCCAAGGGTCGAATCGCTGGCCAAAGCCAGGACCAAGGCCCTCATGGCCAAGCAGCTCCTCCAGGGCTACGGGCAGCCTAGACAGGGTGTCTGCTGGGCCGGGCCTGCTGCACACTGCTCCTGTCGGGAGAGCTGCCAGCCTGGCTCAAGCGGCTCTCACTGGCGCTGTCCCTCGTGGCTTGCTGGAAGTGGGGGATCTAGGGCACAGCAGGGCAGCCAGCCGGTGTTTGCTTGGCTCCTGCCCGGAGCCCATCCTGTGGGGTCACCTTGCCCAGTGCCGCAGGCTCCCTCATGCCAAGGCCTCCTGTCTGCCACCCACATAGAGCTGGAATCACCCGGGCCAGGCTGGGATCTGCCCCATGTCTGATATCCCAGAGGAAAGACACTCACCTCCTCCCCACACAGCCACGTGTGGCCCTGTCACACTCCAGCCCTCCCAGAGATGGACTCATGGAGCTCTGGAGTTAGCTTAACAGAGAGACAGTTTGATGATGGCCTGTAAATACCTACAGGGGCACAAATATTTGGTAATTGAGGGCAGACAAAGGCCTAACAAGTTCCAGGGGCCAGACGCTGAAGCTAAGTAAAGTCAGAACAGAAACCGGGTTTTTAGCAGCGAGGGTAACTAGCCAGCGGAGCAGCTCCCCCCGGGCCGCAGCGGAGAGGGGTCTGGTCCTTCCTGTGCAGTGTGGGAAGCAGTCAGGATGGGGGAAGGGCTCTCAGTAGCGCCCCCATAGGGAAATGGAGGGAGGCTGCTCAGAGGGCTTCCCGTGTCAGTGTGGACGTGGGTGGCCCAGCGCATGCTCAGCCGCAGGCGGGAGAGGCCCCTTTAGCAATCCCCTCCCCAAGGCGAAGGGGGCGGGAATGGGTTATATCACTCCTCAGGTCTCCTTACTGTGAGGAGAACAAACCCAGTGTCCTATCTGGCAAGGGCACAG
>NW_020690790.1:2356-12556 GCF_002925995.2 Terrapene triunguis
GGCAGGGGTCGGGTGGTGGCTGGCTGCATTCTCGGCCGGGATGATTGTTTTGGCTGCAGGATTCCGGCGTGTGGTTAGTCCGTGGTGGGGCATGTGGGCCGTGTGTGGCTCTTGTAATTCCCAGGACGTGGGGCTTCTCTTGGCTGCGAGTCACATTCAGTGGCGCTTTCTCCCATCCAGGAAGCTTCACAGGAGGTCTCACCCCCACCAGAGTGCCATGTCGGGGGCCATGGCAGTCTTGTCATTTGTCCTCCTCATTAGTGTCTGAGGTGGCCAGGGCCCTGCGCTGTGTCCTGGGGAGAGTGTTATGTAGTGGGCACAGCAGGGCCATAATTGAGAGCCTGGACTCCTGGCTCTGCTACTGACTCCATGGCCTTGGGCACATCCCTTCTCCTCCCAGTTCCCCATCTGTACAGTGAGAGTGATGTGATGTGCAATGAGGTGAGCTCCAGGGCTTTGTGTGAGCCAGGAGCGGTGAGATCCCAGATGAGCGGCACTCGGGGAAGGATCAAACCTCCCAGGTGCACCTGCTGGGCTTTGCTTCCTGCGCATGGCTCTTTGGCCTTCCAGTGACTGCCCCAGCCTGTGGCTCTGGGTCACAAAGGACACTGATTAGACTGAAAATCCTTCTGCTCAACATCCTGTACTGCTGCGATGAGCCCCCTGCTCTCCTGGTGCCCGGCCAGAGAGTGTGTCCCCCCACCCCTGCCGAGCTGCCCATGTCCCCCCGAGCTGCCTGCGTCCCCCCGAGCCACATGTGTCCCCCCCGAGCCATATGTGTCCCCCACCCCTGCTGAGCCGCCCACGTCCCCCCCAGAGCCATGTGTGTCCCCCCGCCAAGCCACCCATGTCCCCCCACCCGAGCCGTGGGCATTCCCCCACCCCGCTGAGCCGTGCGTCTCCCGTTCCAGGCGGCGGGCCGGGCCGGGCTGACGAAGCCCTTGAGAGCAGCCAAGTGACCAGTGACTCGGAAAGTGAAGTCTACAGCGACACCCTGGAGCAGATAGAGCCTGGTCAGGTAACGCCGCTCATGGAGCGAGCCGACGTGGGGCCTGGGTCCAGACACCTTCATGGTCCTGTGCCAAGAGCTCGTCCCTCCTTCCGCACAGCCATTCCCCCACTCCACTGAGCACGGTGCCCCGATTTCCTGTGCCAGGCCTGGGTCTGCAGCACCCTGTCCTAACCTGCCTCTGCTCAGCAGGGGTCTGACTTCCCTTCGGGCCCCTACCCCTGCCTGGTGAACCCAGTATCCCTTGCTGGCCTCTGGGCACCTGCACTGGAACCCTGTTCTCCGGCCGTCCCCAGGGAATCCTGCGCAATGCTGAACCTCCCAACCCGAGGAGACGCCGAGCTGCTCGGTCAGAGCCCTGATCGCAGCTGTGCTCCCCTCCGTGTGCACCGGGCGGGGGCCTCGCTCGCTGCAGAGCATGAGCCCCCCGCTCCCGTCACGTGTGTGGGATCAGGGAGGGAAGGACCCCTCGGGGCCCTGCACCGTGCTTGGAGGCAGTGGGAGGAGAGTCCCAGCCCATGTGCTCCCACCAACAGCAACTAGTGGAAGCTCCTTCATCAGTATTGGTCTCGGACCCCCCGGAGCTGCCACTGCTGGCTCCATGGAGAGAGGAGGGGAATGGCTCCGTGGGTGGAGCTTGGTCTGGTTTCAGTTAGTTGTATTAGGAGGAGGCGTGGCTGTGGGAATTATGCAAATCCAAACTCAGTGTCTCTCACCCCAGGTGTTCATGGGTGGTTCTCTGTGCTGCGGATTGGCCAAGGGACCCACTGCACCCCATGCCGTGTTTGCTCAGGCTTTTGCTGGTTGCTTCTAGGCCAGTCCTCGGGCAGCAGGATAATTCTGGGGTTACCCCAGGGCTGGGGCGGGGAGCTCACAGACTGTCAGGTATAGCCCAGGCTATCCCGCTGTGAGATGTTCTGTGTAGGATTAGTGGTCCTTTGGGGGTATAAAATGCCAGTGAAAGTCTTGTGTTTAGTGGGTGGAAGCCTGGGCTGGTACCCCTGGATCTGTTCCTAGCTTTGCTGCAGTGGCTGAGTCACATCTTTTGTCTGTGAAATGCAGGTGATGACACCTGTCTCCTGCCAGGTTTAATCAAAGCCCTTGGAGACCCTCATTTGCAGGGTGGCAGAAAGGCAAATTGTTATTTGCAGGTGGCTGCTGTGTGTGATGTGGGGAAGGGGCACAGAGCAGGGGAGCGGCTCATCCCAGGTCATGCAGCGGGTCTGGACATGGAACCAAGCCCTGATTCCCTAGCTGGCCTCTCCCTGCACCCTACAGGCTGGATGCTGCGTTCCCCTGGCACTCGTGGGTCTCACTGCAACTCTTGCTGCCCTTTCCCCTCACGCAGGCTGGTCAGCGCGTGGCCGGGCAGAGCCTTTCCCTAAGCAGTCCTCACACAGCCAGCCTGCGAGCCGATGTTGGGCGTGAGTCCCTGGCCCGAGCACCGGAAAGCTGCGGGGAGGGAGAGCTGGGCGAAGGCGGAGGACTAGTCGGGCGGAGCAGCGATGACTCCAGGCCCCTCAGCACAGAGAGAGGTGGGTGTGGCACCAGCCCTGTGCTGGGTGGGGTGGGGCAGAGCCAGGGGCCTCAGAGCTAGGTGGAGGTGGGGCCAGGCCTGTCTCTGGGTTTGCTGGTAGTGGGGTCCTGGGTGGGGCCTGAGGCCTGGGAGCTGGGTGGAGGTGGGGTGGGGCGTGCAGGCCTGTCTCTGGGTTTGCTGGTAGTGGGGTGCAGGGTGGGGCCTGAGGCCTGGGAGCTGGGTGGAGGTGGGGTGGGGCGTGCAGGCCTGTCTCTGGGTTTGGTGGTAGTGGGGCGCCGGGCGGGGGGGGGGGGCGGGGGGGGGGGGCGGTGAGCTCTGGCTGTGCTGATACGCAGCAGGGAAGGGAAAGTCGCTGAGTCAGGGAAGCAGATGCTGGGGCCAAGGAGCCCTTGGGCTGAGCACCTGCCAGGTGACTGCTGGGTCTGCAGGAGGGGAACAGCCACAGGTGCTGGAACGGGGGGGGCTGCTGCACCCTCTGGCCTGACGTGGTTTCCACCATATGCAGGGTTTACAGTTTGGTTCAATGACTCTCAGCCCCCCCAAACTGTGCACATTGTCCCAGCCCCCTGGGAGCAGCTGAGCCAGGCAGTTGGTGAGGAGCTAGAGAGCCGGTCGCCAGGTCGAATCCAGCCCAGCCCTGGCTGCACCGTGTCCTCTGCTGAAGAGTTGGTGGGTCTGAGGGATGGGGTGTGTCGCACATGCTGACGCCGTGTGGGCAGAGCCACCAGGGACCAAATGGGCCACGGAGACCAAAGCCCCCCACCTCCCCGGGAGGTCCTGCCAGGGCAGGGCTCAGGCACATGCTGGCCCAGTTCAGTCTCTTTAATGGCCCGATCCCACGAGGCGCTGAGTACCCCCCTGCTTCCCTGAGAGCTGGGGCTAGTGCCTGTGCCCTGGCTGTGCCCAGCCGCCTCTTCCCGAGGCATTTGGCTTGTGGCTGCCCCTCAGGCAGGCCCTGACTAGACTCAGCCCACGAGCGTGATTCCCACTGCGCTCTGTGGGTCACGTTTCGGGAGGCCGCTGTCACATGACCAGCCCAGCTGGGCAGGTCTGATGCCTCTGCCCTCTGCACACGCAGTTCGGGGTTTGCACCCCCCAGGCAGTGGGGCAGCATGTGCAACGGGAGCCCGGGCACATATTCCAAGTGCTCTCAGGAGGCCTGTCGGGCAGGTGGCCGGCTGTGTGTGAGCTGCGCCCAGGACTCAGACTGGGCCCGTGGGCTGTGACTCTCCTCGCTGAGGAACGGTTCCTGAGGAGCGTCTTGGCAGGTCTCTTCTGAGCACATTGAGTGCGGGAAGCTGCTGCCTTTGTCTTCTGGCCGCCCAGCCCCGCAGGAGGTGTCTGGTTCAGGGCAGCTCAAGTGGCCAGGGCCATCTGCATGCAGGCAATGCCATGTCGTAATTACTGCACCCGCCCAGCACTCTTGGACATTAATGGGTTACGGCTGGCAGCGCCTCTGTGAGCTGGGTCAGTGTCATCATCCCTCTTACACAGGGGAAACTGAGGCACGGAGAAGAGAACTTGTGCCCAGGCTGCTGGCACACAACCATGTGCCCTCCCCACAGGACCCTTCTTCCCCTCCCCTCGCCGCTCAGCCTGACGCGCCCCAAGCACCCCCAAGGCGCAGCTCCTCGGGGCGGCAGGGGACAGCCTGGGCTCAGCGGTGGGAATGGGCCGATGTTGGCCATGGACATGTGGACAAATCCGTCCTCTCTCAACAAGCCCCCCAGGCTCCAGGGTGCCCCATGGCACAAGCCTGAGGTTCCCCAGGGGTTCCCCGTCCAGTCCTGACAGGGAGAATCCTCCGCCTCCCTTGGGGCGCTGTTCCCATGGCTACATACCCTCGCTGCTCATGTGCCCCCAGAGCCCCCCCTCCAGCGAGGGCTGGGTAAAGCAGCCCAGCACCGGGCTGAGGAGGAAGGCGACGCCCCACGGCAAGGCCACGTGCGATCCCGTCTGTGCTTTGTCACGCGTCTGCCCCACTCGCCTCTAGAGGGGGCGAGTCCCTGCCAGCGCCGTGCCGCAGACGTGGAAGGCGGGCGCTGGCATCCTGCCCTCTCGAAGCAGAATCCAGCTTATCTCCTCCGTTCACGTTCCGTCAGCCCCATCCCAGACTGCTTGGCCTTGACAGGTTAATTTGTAACAGCTCTCGGCATAAGGCCACCCTGGGGCTGAGTGGGTGCAGAGCAGCCCCTGGGCTTGGCCTGCTCCTTTCCCAGCCCGGTGCCTCCGTGGCAGGAGCTGCTCTCTGCTCCGAGGTGCGGCTCCAGTTTGCGTTAGCTGGTAGGGCCCGGGGCTGCCAGCCGGAACCAGGGGCGCTGGTCTGTGCTCTTTGCAAAGCCCTCTCTACATCCCACCCCAGTGCTCCGGGCCTGGGGGGCCTGCAGCACGGAGGGATACAGTGCAACCTGAGGAGCAGGACAGACCACAGGGCTGGGAGTCAGGACTCCTGGGTTCTCAGACTCACCGGGTGACCTCGGGCGAGCCACGTGATCTCTCTGTGCCTCGTTACAGCCACGCAGTGCCTCGAGCTAGCAGTGTCCATTGGAGGCACACCCCACCCGCACCCACAGCACACCCTGGGGCCTAGACAGCGACACTAGGTCATGGCGCTGGGGGCTCCGTGCCGGCGCTGGGGGCTCCGTGCCAGCGCTCGGTCAGACGGGGGCGGTTGGCTCAGTGCAGCTGCCTCTCCTCGGGGATTGCAGGACGGTGGGTTCAGGTATCGGCCAGGCTGCCGAGCCAGATCTCTGCTCTTCTCCCCTAGACCTGAGACGCTGGGCCTGGGCCTGGCTGGGAGCAGGGTGAGGGGCCTGGGCGGCCGGCAGTTTAGCTTGGGGTCCGCGCAGCAAGAGATGTGTCGCTGACTCCGGATGAGCATTGCCCGCCTGTTCACACACAGCAAAGCACCGACCCGCTCCCATTGCTCTCCGGGGCGGGGGGGAAATGCTCTATTGTCTCGGGCTCTGCTGACGCCCTGGCCAGTTTGTTTGGGCACCTGAAGGGGAGCTGAGCCCTTCTGAAGACGTGAGTCCTGGGGCTCTGGGTCCATGCTTGGCTGAGCCCGCCCTGAGCCCGCATTGCTGGGCTGGCTCAGCTTGGGAGGGGTGGCCTGTTTGCAGCGTTTGCCGTCAGACAGGCCCTGAGTTCGTGCGCTGAGCACAGGGCTTGGTTGTAGCGGGCCCAGCCTTCCAGCTCTCCAGGGGCCTGATGTCTTGGGTTTCCCCACAGAGGCAGGGCCATCCCCTCCCCTGCAGCCGCCTGCCACCCCAGGGAACAGCCCGGGGGCGAGCTTGTTCCCCAGCCAGACTGCCACAAGGGGCCGCTTGGTGGTTGTGGTACAGACACCTGGCCCCATGGACTGAGACCCCCCCAGTACCCAGCTGACTTCACCGCCTGGAGACCCACCCGTTTGTGTCATGCAGGCCACCAGGATGCCTCTCTGTAGGCTTGGGCTGACGCCCACCGTGACCCACCAGGGTGAGCTCTGCAGGGCAGCACCCCGGTGGAGCGGGCAGCAGGCCATCCAGCACCAATGGCCCGGATGCTGGGAGCAAGCAACGTGCCAATGAGTCGAGGCACCTGGGTCCCTGGCGTACTTTGCTCATAGCCGGCGGCCAGTTGCACTCACTAACGCGTCGGATGGCTCCTGCCATGTGCTGCCCCCTGCTGGAGTTAGCGCTGAGGTGGTGCTTACCCAGCCCTTCCTGATGCTTCTCCTGCCCGGGGGAACATCTGCTTCCCCCAGCCCGGGAGTCTCGCCAGTCTGCCGGGGGGCAGGGTGCTCTGGCCCCAATAGCAGAACCATGAGTGCTTTGGAGAAGTGATGGGCTGGGGATTGGACAGAGCTGTGCCACCGTCCCCCATCTGAGTGGGCTCCAGCAGAGCACATCCTCCCAGCCGAAGGTCACTGCCCGGCCACCCCAGAATCCCCGGGGGAAGAGGCTTGTACCTGAGGGGTTAGCCCCAGCCTCGCACCACCGAGCCGCACCCACCTGGGCTGTAACTGGCCTGGGCCTACAGCGTCCCTAGATCACAAACTCTGGGGCAGCCGTCTAGGCCGACACCTTGTCCTCCCTGATCTATCCCTCTGGCATCCTTGTCTGTCCTTCCTGCCCCACAGAGCTGCAGGCTGCCCCGGGAGCGTGCGGAGCCAGGGGCTGTCCTGATGCTGACCAGGGGGACGCAGCGAGCGCAGGGCTCCGGCCGGAGCTGGATGTGCAGCTGCTTGGCACCGTCCGCGCCCTGCAGGACAACATGCGGAGCGTCTTGAAGAGGCTGAGCCACCTGGAAACGCTGAGCACCGCGCAGGTACGTGCCCCTCACCATGGCGAGGCCACAAGGGGGCGTTCCAGGCCAGACACCCCCATGCGCACACACACCCCTGGTTAAAATCAGGGGCGGGGGGCAGATGGTCGCTATCAGACCGCAGGGCCTCACAGCAGCAAGGTGAGCTCCAGGTAGAGCCGGGCTCTGCTCTGGCCAGTGGCTGGGAGGCTCGGGGCTAGGCTGGATGGAGCCTAGGATGCGCATGGCGCTGCTGGTGGGGGTTTAGCGCCACTCTGATGCTGACTCACGGGGTGACCCAGCAAGTCCCTTCCCGCGGGGCGGGGTGTCGGCAAAGGGACAGTGGAAGGGCGCTGTGCTGGTGTGGGAGCCCCGGGGTGCAGAGCAAGGAGACGTTGCCCTAGGCTGGGGGGGGGCGGATGCCATTATGCCCATGGAGGGTGTGTGCAGTGAACGTGGCAGTGGTGTTTCTACATAGCAGTAAATGGGTGAGGCTGGGCTCCCATCACTGGGCCCAGCTTCCCAGCCTCTCGCACCAGCCCCGTTACCCGCCAGCCCACGTGGCGCTGAGCCGAGCCTCTTTCTGTCTTTCAGGGGCACGAGTCTGGGTCTGGCCCTCGCCACCCGCTGGGCCCGCAGGTACGGCCGTGCTCCAAGACGCGTTGCGCTGCAGGCCCAGCTGCGAGCTGCTGCCCCGGTTTCCCGGCAGATCCTTCATCTCCCAGTCACACGTGCAGTGCGGCTGGGCCCCCCTCGCCACGGCTGGATTCCAGCCGGATCCTGGGGAGCTGCCCCAGGGGAGGAAGGGCCTGGGAGGTGCTGTCCCTGGGCCGGGAGAAGGACAAGGACTCCAGGAGGAAGAAGTGGGGAGAGACACTTAGGCTTAGCCTGCAGCTGCCTACTGGGCTTGTGCAGCCTGGAGTGGCGAGTCGACCAGCCCCAGCAGCTGGCAGAGCAGAGTCTGGGAGCCAGACCCTCGTCCGCCCAAAGCCACCGCAGGTTCAGCCCAGCCATGCTCTGCGCTGACCCCAGACCCGGGGGCTAGTGGGGTTCTCCTGCATTCAGCTGCTGCCCAGGGCACTGGCCACTTCAGCAAACGAGGCCCGGGTGTCTAAAGGCAGGTCCCCAGCTGGGCTGCAAAGGAGTGGTCCGGGACTCAGGAAACCAGGCGTCTCTTCCCCGCTTGGCCACAGGCTCCACGTGTGGTCTGGGGTGAGTGTCTGTTGGGGTCTGAGCCCTGGCTGGGCCCCTTCCTCCTAGTGAGTGACAGCCCTGGATGAGCAAGGGGCCTTCAGTCATAGACTCATAGAATATCAGGGTTGGAAGGGACCTCAGGAGGTCATCTAGTCCAACCCCCTGCTCAAAGCAGGACCAATCCCCAGACAGTTTTTTACCCCAGTTCCCTAAATGGCCCCCTCAAGGATTGAACTCACAACCCTGGGTTTAGCAGGCCAGTGCTCAAACCACTGAGCTATCCCTCCCCGCCCTAAAAGGAGCAGTGACCTGTTTCTGCCCGGTTTCAAACCAGTGACATGTCACGTGTTAGGTGAATGTGATCACCACTACACTACAGTCCTGCCCTTAGTGTCTGCCATGGTTTGCCTCTGTGAGATGGGGTGATTCCCCCCCCATGCGCCCCCCTCCGGAGGGAGTCGTGTGAGACGCTCGGTAGCAACTACGGTGACAATACGCCGAAAACTTGGGCCCTAACGCTGCGTCTCAGGCTCTCCCAAAGGGAGATGGTGACGCTGTCTCTTGGGGAGGGGGTCTGAGGGTTACTGAGCTAGAGACGCTAATAGAGCCGAGAACCAAAGTGCAGCAGCAGCAGGGGCCCCTCTCTGAGCCCCTGGGCCCAGCATCTGTGAACAGCACAGCACCCAGGAGCCCTCAGGGTCGCTAACCCCTCCCCACTGCCCTGTGCTTGTTCCTCTCTGCAGAAGCCGTCCCGCTGGCCGCTGGAGGTCTCTGCTCGCACCCTGCTGTTCCTCCTCGCCTGGCCCTTCCTCGTCCAGTGGCTGCTGCGGCGTTTCCAGCGCAGGAAAAGGGGATTGTTCTCTGTCTGAACGGGCAGCACTGAGCGAAAACCCCAGGAACGCGCTGCCTGGCTGGAGCTTGCAGCTCAGCCACCGGGACTCAGCACCCAGCTGACCCGCAATGGGTAACGAAAGTGGTTCTCCTCCCAGGAGCTGGGAAGGAGAACAATCCAGGCAGCGCTCGCTGGGGGAGCGACGGGCTGTCCCCCAGGTGCCAGGGACAGCTCCTCTGAAGGACAAACCAGTCCAGAAGTGTGGCAAGGAGAGATCGGATTCAGCACTTACTCAGCAAGCTCGGAGCCGTCAGCTCGGTCGGGGGGACCCCAGCCTGGGTCTGGCCCAAGCATGTTCACCTCTGAGACGCCATTTCACTTGCGGGAGGACAGGGGGACTCTTTGTGGGTCCCTGATTCTGGGGGTTTCTGGGAGCCAATTCCACCACTGGCATAAATTAGAGCAACCTCAGGGAAGCTCTAACCTACACCTGCCTGCTTATGGCCTCAAGGGGCGCTCCACAGGAAGAGCCTGAGTACAGAGGTGCTCCAGCCATGTCCCCTAAGCTGGGGGTGGCAAGTGAGCATGTGGGGAATCGGATCTGCCAAGCTGAGCCAGCGTCACAGCCCCTTGGTGACAATGGAGCCGTGCAAAGGGGCTGTGGGGCAGCGCTCACTGGGGCCTTAGACGTCTTTGCCCGTTTGGCTGCAAACCACACTGGACCTGCTAGCGGTCAGGCCTGGATACACTTGGAGCGGTCAGTCCTTGTAGGCCTACAATGAGGGCTGAGATTTGCCACCCAGATGTTGCTATTAAAAGCATTTGCCAGCAGGAATGGGACCAGGATCTGGCTGTGTGTGTCCATGTGGGGCACATGCCTGTGTCTGGCTGTGTGTGTCCATGTGGGGCACATGCCTCTGTGTGTGTGTGTGAGTGAGTGAGTGAGGTGGAGATGCACAGGAACCGGCATTTCCTGCCCAGAGAAAATGTTGCATTTCTGAAAAAAAGTCTTCCATGGGGGGGAGGGGGGCAATTGCCAAAATAAATTCTGTTTCAGAAGAACCAAAATGGAATTTTTGGAACATTTCCGGTCCCACCTCCCCCGGCTCCTTGGCAGTTCGCCAGACCACAGCCAAGGAGCCGAGACGCGGTGTGAGTCCTGGCTCCCAACAGCCCTGCTTGGCGGGCTGATGAGGCTGTGGGGGGCAGGTCCAGCCCACCTGCTTGTCTGCCTCCCTCAGAAATCCCGACGGAATCGACAGCTTCCCACAGAAAGTTTCGGTTCTGCCAAATGAGCATTTTTCAATGGCAAATGGTTCCCTCTGAAAATCTTGTCCAGCA
>NW_020690791.1:0-3204 GCF_002925995.2 Terrapene triunguis
CACAGGCCAAAAGTGATCATTTTGGCAAACCAGCTCCATCATGCTGTGATCCTAGGCAGAGTAGGTGTGTCTGTGCAAATACAGTCTGTTCTTCAAATCTTTTCCCCAAGCTAATTACTAGATGTCAGGGGAGAGCTCATTCAGACCTGCTTACATAACTTTGCAATACTTGACTTTGAAACCGTAACAACCTTCTTTTAGAATTGGTATCTTAATTAGCTGGGGAGCTAACTCAGTTGATTGAAGGCTTTCACTCAGCCTTCTAAATGTCAAGCAGCACATTTCAAAGTATAACTGACTTTAAAATACGCTAAGGTATTGAGTAATGTATGAGCGTCAAAAGGACACTTCTAAATGAGACAAACATAGTATATTGGATTGGACATCGAGAGGTTCGTTTTAGGTTCACCTGCTGCCTATTGATCATAAGAGCCTAACCTTGATTGGTGTTGTCAATAATGTGAAGGAGGCACATAGAGCAGGCTATCCGATAGGAGACTTTATTATCTGGTTAAATCTGCTCTAATGTCTGCCCGTCATTTCGTGGGTACACCAGTTGGCAGGGCGGGCAGTGTTGTTAGACCCCATGTGCAATGTCAAAACAGGAGGAAAACCTTTGCTATGCGGAGTGGCTTGAAGCTCAGATAAGCGGAGTGCAGCTCCTGTTGTATCAGGTAAGACAAGCTCCATTTTGGCGTCCCTTGTAGAACTGTTACAGGATGACCATGAAGGTCTCGGGTCCAGTGTCAGATCCAGTGATGTGTGGAATGCAAACATGAGTCTAGTCACCAGATGGGAGACTTCACATATTAGTTAAGTCTGTTTGAGTATCTGGCCACCCCTTGGCGGGCACAGAAAGTATTTCTTCTCAAGGCTTGGCTTTAACATTAAATGTGCTTGGTTTGTCTGGTATGTAACCCCACTCAAGGCAGTTTTTCTGAGGCTAAGAAGTGACTATCCTTATATGGGCTTCTGCAGTGTTGATTTGAGACTTTTTCTATGACCCCTCCATCTTCAGGGTGTGTTATTTGTTGAGCTGAGCCCTAAGCTGGGAGAGATGCAACAACACACCTGCTGGAGCAGATTCAGAAATTACTACAGGAAGGAAAAGAGTCCTAATTTAATTTAAAAAATACTTGTTTTGGTCCATTTGAGTCATTGGTTGTCTGAAATACTTTATGATATGCCAGTAAGAGCGGCTAGAGGATTTCCTAAGAGGATATTCAGATGCATTCTGCAGAGGTGAACTTAATAGTAAGGACATAAAATGGCTTGAAAAATTCAAACAGTTTCATCTTTTGATTTGAGACATGCAGAGACTTGGCTAGCATGACACTTTAAAATGAAATAGCTTAATGCAGCAAAGAATAACCAAACACCATGACACCTGCTTTATTAGCTTTAAAACATAAATTAATCAATTGTAAAATTAGGAACATCATATGGGGCATATGAGGGATTGCAAAAATCCACACAAGTTCTAAATATGAATCTAAAACCATTCATGCTGGTGTGTTTCTAGCCTCACTAAATCAGAGAAAATGAGTTTTATGAACAATCCACCAGATGGGAAAATGTTCACATACCACGAAATGTTGATCAGATTTATTTGAAAAGCAAGCCGTAACCATATGCATATGAGAGGAAGTAAAATGGATTTTCAGATACGCAATGACTGCTGTCAAGCTCGCAGCTGTATGAATTTAATGCTGTACTGCTATTTCTACAGTAGACTTCCTTGATGCCACTTACCTGTTTGCCAGCTAGTATGATTAATATTGATTCAGTTTTACAAGCAATTAAATTGAAAGAAATAAACAACCTTTTTATTAGATTTTCACTAGACAGAAGTACACATTTGGATGATATTTTTTTCTTTGAGAAACATAATATTGCAGCACCCAGAATCTTCAAGAACAGAAAGATTGCATTTATATCACAGCACTCTATGCCTCTGGAATTTCTCATTCATCCAACACCTTAGGTCACCTCATATTTGTTTCACTGCATTGACCCCAAGTCATCTACTGGTGTAAGAATGAAGAGTATAAATAATTACATTTATTTATGAACATGTTTAGTTTATTTAATTAGTCTCTTGAGTGGTGTTCTGTTGTCTCATCTTTCTACATTTGAAGAAATGTAATCTCTGGTTGTAGATTTTAAGGGAAGGGAAGCAGCCTGCTAATGGTGAGGCAAGTGGAAAGCTGTGACCACTACTACTGACAAACAAGAACTTGACATCTTATATATTTGTTACTTCAGCTTCCCTCTCCGTCTCACCCCCTTCCAGCTCGTTTGTCTCATCCACCTATTATGCCTGAATAGGGAGATGGAGATTCGCACAACTGATTAACAGAGCTCTAACCTGGGAATTCAAGGAAGACTTTTGGGAGATGCTCAGGTACTCTCCATGCCTTATTCTAGTATTGAGTGGGAGGAAAATCAAGTAAAAGAGGATACGACAATGGAGAAAGGAATAACAGAGGGTAGGAGAATGGACAAGAGGAAAAATACTCTGTGGCACTGGCACTAACAGATACTGGCAGAAAAATGGCTGTACCAATCCAATGAGAAATCTGGATGAAGCTGAGCAGAAACAACTAAGATGTTTGCACACCAATGCAACGAGTCTGTGTGTTTTTTTTTTAAATGGAGGAATTAGAACAACTGATGAAGGAAGTGAAACCAGATATTATAGGGATAATGGAAACATGGTGGAATAGTAGTCATGACTGCAATACAGATATTAAAGAGTATGTTCAGGAACGACAGAAATAAAGGTAAAAGTGGTAGAGTAGCATTGTACATTAATAATGAGGTACACTTTAAAGAAATTAAAAGTGATGGAGTGGATAAAATCTCTTTGGGGAAGAAAGGTAACAGAGACTCCACTGGGATATTGGTTGGGGTCTGATACAAACCCCCAGGACCAATTTGGATATGGATAATGATCTTGTTAAATATTACTGGGGATTGTGTGTTTATGGGTGATTTTAATTTCCCAGATATAAATTGGAGGTCAAGTGCAATTAATAATGGTAGGGTCCAGATATTCCTGGATGTGATAGCTGACAAATTTATTGATCAAATAGTAACCAAACCAACAAGAGGGGGCTCCATTTTAGATTTACTATTCGAAAGTAGTGATGACCTCTCAGGCTATGTCTACACTACAGAATTAGGTCGGATTTATAGAAGCCG
>NW_020690792.1:0-3364 GCF_002925995.2 Terrapene triunguis
CCCCCAGGGAGATGGCACCTCCCCAGACAGGGCAGGGACCCCACAGACAAGGGACAGGGCTGAGCCCTCTTTGTGGATTGATAGACCCAATGGGGCAGCAGAAGCCGAGGAGGTGACTGGCTCTGACAATGTGTTTATGCAAGAGGAAGTCAAAGACACTCTGCGCATCATGTACACACTGTCCGGTGGGAGCTGGCATCAGGGTGATCAGAATCGCACCCTTGTCTATCTCACACACAGGAAGGATCAGGGCATGTTGTTTCACCCAGCACTGATAGCAATCAGTGTAACCCACAGCCTACACCCAGGGGCCAGGAGGAGGCAGGGCTCCTTGGTCCGAGTGGTGCAATAGCTGGAAACAAACCTGTAGCCCCTGGCGTGGGCAGGTGAAGGCAGCTCTATTGTTTCCTGGCTGTTCTCTGTGTGTTTCTAATGGGATTGGGCTGGAGGGCCCAGGGCGCCTTTCCCAGCTCTGTCTTTGGTGTTTCCATTGGTTTTCATGGCCAGCAGCCGGGCGCTGCCCACGATAACAGTTATAGCACCCAGCTCTTCGGGACTGTCCGTCATGCATAGGCCTGACAGCACAGGTGTCATTCTTCCCATGGGGCATGGGAGAAACTGAGGCACAAGAAGGGACAGGAGATGCTCACAGCCCCCCAGCAGGCCAGGGTCAGAGTCTTTCCAACAGGCTCTTTGGCGTTACCCTACGACCCTTAGCAGGGAGTACTCAGCTGGGTCCACAAGCCCTACAAAAGGTTTACAGGTTTGCAGATTTCTCTCCATGCAGGGGAGGAATGTGGAGATCCTTGTGTGTAGATCCCATTGGTATCTCCTACAGAGACGATGCCCTGGGCCGCACCGTCACACACCAGAATCGCCCTGTCAGTAACCAAAGCCAGGAGGCTATTGACCATTTCTTCACTGCAGCCTTTTCACCAAAGATCTCAGGTTACTTGGTTTATGAATTAAGGCCAGACGTTTTCCAGACTGTCCCCTGTAGTGCTCACACATCCATAGCGGGGCCACCTGTGCCCTGCATCTGCAGGCTCTGCTGGGCTGGATCAATCACCCCTGCTCAGCACCATGCAGGGGCAATGTCATGATCAATGATTAGTCTCAGGCTGAATTTTACCCTGCCTGGGGCTTTACCTGTGGTGGCCCATGGGTGGCCTGGGGCAGGCAGTCCTGGGTGGTGCCGGGGGTGTTACCAGATTTGCCCATTACTTTGGGGTACGCTCATTTATTCGGGTTACTCCTCTGGGGAAGGGGGTTCTGTAATCCTGTCAATGTACTGCTTGTGTCACTTGTGTTTACATATGGAGCTCTACTTCTCCCTTCTGCAAGTCCCCTCCCAATGGAGCTATCTTGCAGGACCTAGGGTCCCTAGGGCTGGGTTACTCCCACCCCAGAACCGGATGAACACACCCACACCCACACCCACACCCACACGTACATTAACAGAGCAAGTCTGAGCAGACCGGGTCAATCAGCACTGTCAAGCTGACCCCTTATATGTCTCTGGACTCACTGGGCTGGAGGAAGCAGCACTTTCAAGCTGTCTCTCCTTATATGCCCCTGGGCTCCATGGACTGGGTCAAGCAGCACTTTCAAGCTGTTACCGTTATGCGTCCCAAATTCAGCACGTCCCTATCCCCACTCCCCCAACACAATTGTACTGGCAGTAACCTACTCGATGAGCAAACCCCGCAGTATTTTGGGCGCTGCAGGGATCTTTAGCTTAGGTAAAAGAAGCATTGCTGTAGAGTGAATGGGGGAAGCTAAAAACACAAAAGAGTAAAGTTCAGCAAGAGAGAGAGAAGCAACCAACTTAACCATAAAAGTTATTTATTGAATAATAGTGATAACTACACAAGGAGGACTAAACCAACATAACATACATGATTAAAGGTTAATACCTAAGGTAGAAAGGAAAAGAGAGAGAGAGAAAGAGGGGGGGATCTCACCCACTCCATGAGGCTTGAACTGGTTGGGGTTCCCAGGTGATGGTGGTAGCTGAGGGTCCTGAATGCGGGAGACAGGCAGAGCCCCCAGCACGATCAGTCAGAAGATGGAGTTCCAGTGGAACTGATGCCTAGTTTGGATCTAAGCATCAGAACCCTGACTAGAGGGTGAGTAGGGATTTTTGTAGAGAAATTACAATGGTTCAAGGGAGAACACTAGATTTGTTTATAGGTAAGCTGATGACTCAAGGGTTTTCTTTAGACTAGACAATAGGAGCTGATCACTCTTGGCTATGGGTGGTGTTTTCTTCCAGGGAGCTCACAATGCAACTAGGCTGCTTCAGTATTTGGATATCAATTAAGGATTCATTACTAGAATTGGTCTGATAATTGCTGAGTTGGGTGTGTGCAGACATAGGTTCATTAGCATCTGGAGCAGAGATTCCCATGATGCAGTGCTTCCCTGCTTTTTCTGGTCCCAGAATTCAGTGTGGTTCTCTGTTCTCCATTCCGTATGTAAATTGAGATGTCTTCCTGTCCCATCTTTCATGCAGATGAGGCTAGGGGAGTTGTCTCTGCTCTCCATTCTGTATGCTCACGGAGATGTCTTAATCTTGTCACCCTTGTGAGGAGGGGTCTAGGTGTGTCTCCCAACTCCCTTCACTGGTCTCTGAAAGTTTTTTTCTCTGATGGGTTTTGGTTTAAGCAGAGGCTGGGGGTGGGGGGTGTCTTTCATGAGTCAGGCTGGATACTGCACCCTGGTTCCCCAAGAACACAGAGGTGTCTGGTATCAGGGGCCAGTGCTCTCCAGCAGATCAGCTTAGATGACGTACTGGTCCCTTCCAATTGATGGTGCTACACATCTGGAGGGAAGGGGCAGGGAACTGGCCATTCCTCCATCTTCAGCTGCAGCAAACTCTGCCATGAAGCATGTCCCTGTGGCAGTCTGTACTGCTATATTCACCCCTTTCATAGAGTTATGATAAATCTCGTACAAAGTAGGCCTTGTAAGGAATAATTTGAAAACTCATAATTTGCTGATCATTATTGTCCTTGTAAAATACGTGTGGCAATGCTGTATGTAGAGTTATAAGTTTCTACAGTGTGATAATTGGGGATTGCTCTTGCTTTGAGGAGGGAGTTGGACTAGATGACCTCCTGAGGTCCCTTCCAACCCTGATATTCTATGATTCTATGATAATATTGGGGCATGTTCCAACATGTTCTGGAGGGTAGTCACAAACCAGTTCCCCAGAGATGAAAGGCTAGCCAATGCCTCAGCCAAGTGTCAGCAAGATCAAATGGATTGTCACCTGGTTAAGTGGCCATTCTTTGGAGGGGGTGGGTGGGGGGGTATGGGCAAAAAATCTACATTTTGACAAAGCAGCAGCTTGAGGTTCCTG
>NW_020690793.1:0-1385 GCF_002925995.2 Terrapene triunguis
GTTTATGCCCCGAACAAGGGCCCGGACCGCGTGCCTTTCTATCGGCGGGCGGCGGCCTTCCTCGGCACTCTGGATTCTCGCGAGTGCCTGGTCCTGGGCGGGGACTTTAACACCACCCTCGAGGACCGGGACCGCTCAGGGCTTGAGACTTCCCAGGCGGCCGCGGGCGTCCTCAGGGAGATTGTAGACCATCACTCCCTGGTGGACGTCTGGCGCGACCACCACCCGGACGACGATACCACCTTCACCTATGTCCAGGTGGAGGATGACCGGTCGCACCACTCCCGGTTGGACCGGATTTATTTGTCCCGCCTTCATCTGGCACGGGCCCATGCCTCCAGCGTCCGGCCAGCCCCGTTCTCGGATCACCATTTGGTGTCCGTCACGGCCTCTCTCAGTTCCGAGCGGCCAGGGCCGGCCTATTGGCATTTTAATAATAGTTTGCTGGAGGACGTGGACTTCGTGGCTACCTTCCGGGAGTTTTGGTTGACCTGGCGGGAGCGGCGGCGCGCCTTTCCCTCGGCGCGGCGGTGGTGGGATGTAGGGAAGGTCCGCGCACGGCTCTTTTGCCGGAACTACACCCGGGGCGCCAGCCGGCGGAGGGGTGCGCTGATGGGGCAGTTGGAGCGGGAGGTCTTGGAGCTGGAGAGGCGTCTGGCCTCCGGCCCCGAGGATCCACCCCTCTGCGAGGCGTACCGGGAGAAGCGGGGGGAGCTCCGGGCCCTGGAAGACCACCGGGCCCGGGGCGCGTTCGTTCGATCCCGCATCCGTCTCCTTCGGGAGATGGATCGCGGCTCCCGCTTCTTCTATGCCCTGGAGAAAAGGAGGGGGGCCAAAAAGCATGTCACCTGCCTCCTGGCGGAGGACGGCTCCCCCCTCACGGATCCGGAGGAGATGCGTGGAAGGGCTAGGGCCTTCTATGCCGCTCTTTTTTCCCCGGATCCGACCGACGCCGAGGCCCGCAGGGTGCTCTGGACCGGGCTCCCGACGGTCAGCGCGGGCGACCGAGACCGGCTGGAGTTGCCTCTCTCCCTAGCCGAGTTCTCGGAAGCCCTCCGGCTCATGCCCACCAACAAATCGCCGGGCATGGACGGGCTGACCGTGGAGTTCTACCGCGTGTTCTGGGATGTCCTCGGCCCAGACCTCGTCACCGTCTGGGCCGAGTCCTTGCTAAGCGGGGTCCTCCCTCTCTCGTGCCGGCGAGCTGTGCTCGCCTTGTTGCCGAAGAAGGGGGACCTTCGCGATTTACGGAATTGGCGTCCCCTCTCGCTCCTCAGCACAGACTATAAGGTCGTAGCGAAGGCTATCTCGCTGCGGCTGGGGTCCGTGCTGGCGGACGTGGTCCATCCCGACCAGACCTACACCGTCCCGGGCCGGAGCATCTT
>NW_020690794.1:0-4013 GCF_002925995.2 Terrapene triunguis
CCCAGAGCTGGGGAGGCAGGGGTGTGTGGGGGGCAGCCAAAATATTTTTGCTTGGGGCGGCAAAAAACCTAGAGCTGGCCCTGGCGAGGGCTAGCCCTCAGAATTGGGAGGCTGGAAGTGGCTCTAGTTAGTGTGTAGCACAGAGCAGAAACTGCCCCAAGATCTCTTGTCAGAGGTGGGAGCAATTGCCAATCCTTAGTATGTGCAGGGAGAGGAAGATGGTCATTCTCTTTCAAAAATGTTTTTAATTAAGATAAGTGAAACTTCCAGCCTCGTACTCCAAAACTTCACTTACCCAATTACAATGGCCAGAAGGAAATCTCACCCCAACATATGTGGGGGGGGGGGGGGAGGGGGGAGAGGTGACTGATCAGAGGCATTTTGGAAGAGTTGATCTTTTTCTGAAACCCTGCTTATTGGTTTCTATCCCTCAATCCCTTTCCCCTTAACCATGTAAAATGTCTATCCTGTCCTATGCCACCCTGCCCTAGGGGCTCCACTACCCAATTGCACACCGTAAGTTGGAGGTTCCCCATTCCTCTTCATTGTGCATCAGACTTCCTAGAACCCTCCACCATGGATATGTATGCTCAGATACTGTAGTGATGGGCATGGTAGAAGACACTAACTAGATAGAGAAGGGGGCTGAGAAGTTGCAATATGTGGCTACCAGGGGTGTATGTATGTTCTAAGCTCCTGGCTGCGACCTGGTAGCCATGATCCTCACCTTAGGTTGTGTGGTGGGGACTGCAGCAACCCTTCCCTCTTCTCCTCCTCTAGCTAGGCTGTGGAATCCATTCATGGTTCTCTCTCGCCCTTACCTCTGACTTGTGATGTCATTTTAATACTTGCTAAAAAGTCTGATCCTTCTCAATGTGCCCAGACCTTCTCTTTCCTCCCCACTCCTCTACCTGCGTGACCTAAGAGAGAGGCGGCTGGCTGGTGTGTGCATTTGAACTAACAATAATCGCCCCCGTCCATTTTTCATTACAGAATGCTGCCAGCCAACTTCATGAGGTCCATGTGGGTGATTTAGAGCATTGGTTTTGGCTCTAGCTAGTGCTAATGGTCTGTGTTCACATACGCTGCTCACTGATCTGGTTTATTTTACTTGCTCTGAGTATGCAGTCTGTAAATAAATTAAGTATATGCCAATGATGAATACAAAGCGACTGGGTCACAGGAACACAATATCAGCACTGGGAGTATGAATTTCCATACGCAGCTTACTGGGCCAGAAGTGTGGGGGTGTCTTTCAAAAACATAGAAAAAAACATCTAGGAAAAAAAAGAGAGATTTGGTCTTTTTTTTTTTTTCCCCCCTCTGAATAGCACTTTCTGCTAATCTCCTAGAAATCCCAGTAGTGGATTCTAGCTCAACTGGATGATATTTATGTAATCTCCAGCCTCCAATTAAACAAACAAAAAAACAAACAACAAAAACAACCTCTCTGCTAGTCTTTTTATTGAATAAGGATTTTATATTTATAAGCCAACAAACTTGCTGCTACTGTGAGCAAGCATCTTTCTTCTTTCATTAACTGATCATTTTCTTTCCTTCCCTTTGTCTCATTGTCTAACTGTGCTAGAAAGAAGAGGGCCCTCCCCTCTCTTAAAAGTATACTAAATTATAGACTTGACTTCTCCATCAAGACTATGCCCTCCTACTCTTTGAATTGAGTGAGATCAGCACACTTTTCCCTGGAGTCATATAAATCTTCTGTTCGCATAGTAATAAAGGGTGTTTTGTGTGAGTACCAGGGAGACTACACTGTCCCCCAATGAGAGCTGCACAGATAGCTAAAAAGGATTCTATTCACAGTGGTTGCTTTGCTCATAATATAGCAAAGTTGAGGTCAAATGTCTGGTATGTTACTGTAGGAATTGGAGCAAAGGGCACTTGCTGTGTATGACTCACATAATTGCATACTTCATGTTTTCTTTCATTTTTCACTGTGTAGCATTGACCCTGCTTAATGGATTCAGCTGCTTGCATGGGGCAATTTCTTTGACTGTAGAGCAAAGCTGTAAAGATAGTCTAACCTTCCATGACTCTGGGTTGAACACTGCTGAAAAACACAGTATTCTATCCTTAGCACCTGATTAGGTGCTGAATGGTTGTATGGAGGGATCTATGAGATAATTTGGTTAGCTTTAGCCAATCTCTACTTTTCACTTGTTTTTAACTTTCATCCTGCCATTGGTTAGAAGAGGATTTCTACGGCATTTCCCTTAGCAACGCTACACTTTGCTTGTTTCCCAGGGCATGGGTACACTTGCTGATGTAGAGCGCTTTGAGTTAAACCAGCCTTCGTAGAGCGCAGTAGGGAAAGCGCTGTAGTCTGTCCACACTGACAGCTGCCAGCGCACTGGCATGGCCACATTAGCAGCTCTTGCAACGGCCACAGAGAGCAATGCATTGTGGTAGCTATCCCAGCATGCAAGTGGCTGCAACGTGCTTTCCAAATGGGGGTGTGGGGTGTGACAGGGAGTGTGTTGTGTGTATGTGGAGGGGGAGAGAGTGGGTTTTTGGGGGGCTGAGCATATCCGCATGCTGTCTTGTAAGTTCAGACGGCAGCAGACCTCCCCCCCCCCGCCCCCTCCCCCCCCCCCCCCCCCCCCAGCATTCCACAGTAACGGCTTGCATGACGGCTGTCAGAAACGGAGCTTTGAAAGGGCATTTCTGCATTCCTACAGGAGTTCAAAACAATGACAAGAGTGGCCACCTGACTTAAGGGGATTATGGGACGTTTCCGGAGGCTGATCAGAGCGCAGTAATGCAACACCTCGTTCACACTGACACCCGGGCATTGTAGCCAAGGCGCAGCAAATGACTCTCACCGAGGTGGAGTACCAGCAGTGCTGTAGCCATGGAGTCTGAGTGCTCTACTTGCCTTGCCAGTGTGGACAGGGAGTGAGCTAGTGTGCAAGGGGCTCCTTTATTGCGCACTAACTCGCAAGTGTAGCTAAGCCCTCAGAGTGTTTCCTTCAGGATGAAACAAAAGCATTCTGCAAGCCACTGGCAGTCCCTGGAGAATAATTTGAGAACCACTGCCTTAAATTCCAGTAACAGATTTTTGTTTTGTTTAATAGCATTTTTAACAGGTACAGATAACACAGACGGCACTAAGAAAGGGTGTTGGAGTCTGAAAGCTTAATCCGTTGAGAAGCTGATTCGTTTACGCAGTATGTAATTAAGTTGGCTGGACAACAGTCACTTTGGCCACTATAAAGCGAAGTGTGTGTTTTCAAATGATCGTACATTGAATATTGTAACATAACACCTAGAGTGATTTGATTTTAAATGCTTTATCTAAACTAAGGGTCTGATCCTGAATACAGTTTACTGCTTCATGCTGCTATGGCAATGCAAAGCAGCCTGGACCAGCCAGTGAAAGATTAATGGTATAGAGCTAACACAGCAGCCCCTCGCTACCCTCCCCCGTTCTGGCTTACAAATTGCAATGAGTCTGATTTTAGACTCTTTAGCCAGGTTCCTCTTGAGGTTCATGGGAGTTTTGCCTGAGCAAGGCATGAGGGTTAGAGAGTTTGAAAAAAGAATGACTTCCAGTTCAAAAAATCAGCACCTACCAGCATACCACCACACCACAGTGCCTGACATATCACAGTAGTGGATCTTGTCTGCAGTAGTGTGGAAACTGCGGATTAATGTTGGCTATTTAGTGGCAACGTTTAATGTGCGTACTGCCTTGACTTCTTAGTGTGTACGATGTGTCACTGTCTTCCAAACTCTTTCCTCTGCAGAGAGGAGCTCCTTGCTGGCCTGGCTGATCCTAAGGAAGGGTAGAGGACTGTGGGGTAGTGGGTTATCAACCTATGGAGCCCTAGAAGGGTTGGTAGGCTCTTGCAGAAAAGCTCCCTATCCACAATGGGTCTCTGTGGAGCTTGGGTCCTGTGTCACCCAGTGCCCTGGGTCTGAAGTAGCCCACACAGCGACTCCAATATGGGTGAGAGATGAGCCCATATAACACAGGGGTCGGCAACGTTTGGCAC
>NW_020690795.1:0-2629 GCF_002925995.2 Terrapene triunguis
GTGCAGGGAGCAGGACCCACCACTCCCGTGGGAGGAGCTCCAGGGCCAGGCCCATCACTCCCATGGCTGAAGAGTTCATTAGTCAGCCTCAGGTAATTGTGCAGGGCCAGGAAGGTGACTCGCTGCAGATGCACCACGATGATCTGGAAGGGAAGGGGAGAGTCTGAGCGTGCGGCACAATGCAGGGGAGGGGAGGACATCAGCACATGGGATGGGGGCCGAGGCCGCACTCACCTGCACCACCCTGCACCAGGCTCTCGGGGTACTTCTCGAAGACGGCAGAGAAGGCCTCGACCGGCAGCCGCAGCATTGTGGAGTCCTCGCCCACCCGCGCAGACACTGTCCGGTACGGCCGCTGGTGTCCCTGCTACGGAAACCACCGCTAAAGTCAATGTCATGCTGGGGATTTCCCCAGCCTGGGTGTGTGCCAACAGAGTTGGCTTTCACTGCCCTCTCTGAAGCCCCAGTGCAGGCTGTGGGGCAGAGGTGGGAAGGGGCATGTCAGGGGTGGGGGAACAGCCAGAGCAATTCTTAGCTCACAGTGGTCTCTTAGGAACTATGGCAAGTTTATGCAGGCCAGAGAATCCCGTGAAAATCAGTGTCGGTTCTGAGCCCAGCGTAACGAGGGCACAACAGAGAACTTTATTAAAGAGTGAGTGGAACATGCTGCTTCAGGGCCAACACAACGCTTAACTTTAGTCTCTTAATAATTTGCATATTTAGTAACGTTTCCAAAGAGCAAGACGTAAGCACGTTGCTAGCAGTCATAGAGATGCAGAAAAGCAGAAGTAACTGCACAGCTTCCTCTTTCAGAACCAATGTCTGTTTGGTTAACTCATAGTCTTCCCCTTTTACAGGGTGAATGTGCTTGAAAGTGTGGTTTTGAATTCGGCATGTGTCTTCTTTTATTAGTAACACACTGACTCAGAAGTAGGGTGACCAGACAGCAAGTGTGAAAAATCGGGACGGGGGTGGGAGGTAATAGGAGTCTATATAAGAAAAAAACCCAAAATCGGGACTGTCCCTATAAAATCAGGACATCTGGTCACCCTACTCAGAAGGTGGTGCTCAAATCCCAGTTTGGTTTAGGCTCGGGTTTGGACTTTGAAGCTGAATCTGGGCCAGGGTTTGGGCTTTAATGGCACTGAAATCTTGGAGCTGTTCTAATGAGATTTTGGCCCAAAATAAGAGTGGCTGTTCCAGCTTGTGAGATTTTGGGTTCATGTAAGGATATAGTTCAGTATTTGCATCCATCTGCAACCAAGTCCACAGGTGTTGGTTTGGTTCCGGGGATTTTAATTGTTCCTCCTGCCAACCACTCAGTTCTAAAATTCAAAGGGCTATACCGTTAATGTTCTATTTCTGACCCCCTTTAACAAGGAGTAACCTTGTATTGATGTAGCTCGTTTTTACTGACAGACCCCATCTCATAGACTCAGACTCATAGACTTTAAGGTCAGAAGGGACCAATATGGTCATCTAGTCTGACCCCCCGCATGATGCAGGCCACAAAAGCTGACCCCCCCACTTTCCCTTAACTCTGCTGTTGAAGTCTCCAGATCGTGATCTAAAGACTTCAAGTCGCAGAGAATCTTCCAGCTTGCGACCCCTGCCCTATGCTGCGGAGGAAGGCGAAAAACCTCCAGGGCCACTGCCCATCTACCCTGGAGGAAAATTCCTTCCCGACCCCAAATATGGCGATCAGCAGAACCCCGAGCATACAGGCAAGATTCTCTAGCCAGACCCTCATTTTACCAGCGATGGCCGTTATTGCCTAATTGATTAGAATCACGTAATCCCATCAAACCATTCCCTCCATAAACTTATCTAGCCTAATCTTGAAGCCAGAGAGGTCTTTCGCCCCCACCGTTTCCCTCGGAAGGCTGTTCCAAAATTTCACCCCTCTGACGGTTAGAAACCTTCGTCTAATTTCAAGCCTAAATTTCCCCACGGCCAGTTTATATCCATTCGTTCTCGTGTCCACATTAGCACTGAGCTGAAATAATTCCTCTCCCTCCCTGGTATTTATCCCTTTGATATATTTAAAGAGAGCAATCATATCCCCCCTCGGCCTTCTTTTGGTTAGGCTAAACAAACCAAGCTCCTTGAGTCTCCTTTCATAGGACAGGTTTTCCATTCCTCGGATCATCCTAGTTGCCCTTCTCTGTACCCGTTCCAGTTTCAGTTCATCCCTTTTAAACATAGGAGACCAGAACTGCACACAGTACTCCAAGTGAGGTCTCACCAGCGCCTTGTATAACGGAAGCAGCACCTCCCTGTCCCTACTAGAAATACCTCGCCTTATGCATCCCAAGATCGCATTAGCTTTTTTCACAGCCACGTCGCATTGCCGACTCATAGTCATCTTGCGATCAACCAGGACTCCGAGGTCCTTCTCCTCCTCAGTCTCTTCTAACTTATGTGTCCCTAGCTTATAACTGAAATTCTTATTAGTCATCCCTAAATGCATCACCTTACACTTCTCACTATTAAATCTCATCCTATTACTATTACTCCAATTTACAAGGTCATCCAAGTCTCCCTGCAGAATATCCCGATCCTTCTCCGAGTTGGCAATGCCTCCCAACTTTGTGTCATCCGCAAACTTTATCAGCCCACTCCTACATTT
>NW_020690796.1:0-4258 GCF_002925995.2 Terrapene triunguis
GTGACGAAGTGGGGGCATTTCTGTGGAGTGTCCACTGTGCCACTTGCCCGAGCGCTGTCGGGGCCTGTCTCAGCCACCCCGGGGCACCCTGGCAGGCTGGCTGCGAAATCCCCAGTCTCCTGGGAGGGAGGGCTGGCCCCGGGCGGGAGGGCGAGGCCAGCTAGGCTTTATCTGCCATTGGCTCGCTCCAGGGGCCAAATCCCGTGGCCTCTCCATCACTTTCTCCATGGGGGTGTGTGGGAGAGACAGGAGGGGTGTTATCGCTGGGGGGGAAGGCAGGCCCAGAGCAGGGGTAGCACAGACAGGGGCATAGAAATCTCACCCTCCCCTCGCTGTGCTGATTACCTGTCCCAGAGACCTGCCAAACTCATTTCATGCATGGGCCACTGCACAGCTGTCAGGTGGGAGCAGTGTTTGGTCACGGCTGGGCTGGATTGAAGCTGGTGCCCCCTAGATGGGAAAGGCCCCGTGTCCCATTCCTCCCCCCCGAGCCGTCTCGTCTGGGGAGGCCCTCCCCTGCACTCACCTCGAGGGGGCGGCGTTGCCCTGTTCTCAGCCTCTCTCTCTGTCTCCCCAGGCGGCGTGATCAGCTACATCGGCTCCAGCGGCTCCTCGCCCAGCCGCACGAGCCCCGTCTCCCTGTGCAGCGACAGCTCCAACGGCAGCTTCCAGTCCAGTTCGCAGGCCTTCCCCTCCTACTTTCCGCCCTCGCCCACCGGCTCCCTGACCCACGACTCACGGCCCTATGGCGCTGGGCTGCAGGGCTCACGGGAGGATGGCTCCCCTTCCTCGTCGTCCTCCTCTTCCTCCTCCTCCTCGTACAGCTCCTCCGGGACCTCCCCCGGGGGCCTGCAGGTCGCCATGGACGACGGGAGGCGCGTCTCTCCCAGCAAGACCACCAGCAACATCACCAGTGAGTGCTGGAGGTGGGGTGGCACCGGGCGTGGGGAGACCAGTGGGAAGGACTGGGAGTGGTGGGGGTAGCTGTGGGTGGGCCCTGGGGTCCCTGTGGTGCCCTCCATCCCTGGCTGGAACTCACAGTCTGCCCTTGTGGTGGGTGCTCTCTGGACCCCCTGTCCTCCCCTGCTGGGGGTGCCGTGCCCACACGAGAGCGCCCCTGTCTGAGCAGCGGTGGGCACAGCAGCTAGACCTGCCCCAGGACAGCTGCCCGCCATGCAGGAAGGGCGATGTCCTGGCTGCCCCCGGGGGCTGGCTCCTGGGCAGGGCTGGGTGCTGCAGCCTCTCACCTGGGTGTCTCTTTCCCCTCCCAGAGCTGAACGGGATGGTTCTGCTTTGCAAAGTGTGTGGAGATGTCGCCTCAGGCTTCCACTATGGGGTCCATGCCTGCGAGGGCTGCAAGGTAAGGGGGCGGGACAGGGCAGGGCAGGGGGAGCTGTGGCGACGGGGCTCCTGCAGAGCCAGGAGCGCTGCCGGGGGCTCCTGCTGTTCCAGCCCGAGTGGCTCAGTCTGGGGAGGGAGTGGGACCAGTGCCCTAGCACCTCGTTACTGTATCACCCCCTGTCTGCCCCTCCAGCCAGCCAAGGGACTCGGGCCGTCACACCTCCCCAGAGGAGGCCTAACTATTCCCAAGTGGCTAATGATTTCGGGGGCCCTGAAATGGCTGGGATTTCCCAATACCGTCTGGCCTCTTTGGGAGCCTGACTGGAGATGCCTTAAAGTCACGAGCCACTTGTGAAAATGTCGTCACTGGCCTTTCACGGGGTTTATCGTTGGTTATTTCTATCCTCGAACTTCCGTCGCCTCCCTTCAAACTTGGCTTCATCTTCTCCTTCCCCTTCTCCCCCCTGTCCTCGGCGGGGCCCAGAAAACAGCCCGTGTGGGATGTTTAGGGGCAGGCGCTTGCTTTCTCCCAGAACGTTGGGGTTTTGTGGCACTGTTGGGGGAGAACGAGCCTGTCGTTGGCTCCTGCGTAACTCGCCAACAGCTGCGACTGGCCAGAAACGTTCACCGCTGGAGCATGCCAACGCTCGGCCCCAAATGATCATTGTTCTGGGGTCAGGATGATGATCTGGGGGGGGGAGGGGGTATGGAATCGGCGGCGGCTCCTCGGGAATTCTCGGGCTCTGACCGGGCAGCACTTGGCTTGTTTATAGTAAGCCTGGCACTGAAGGTAGCTTCAGTTGAAGGAAACAATTGTCTGGATTTTTTCCCTTGAGCTTTGTCATTTCTGCTGGCCGCAAACAATTCCTCAAATCCAAACCCCGGTGGCAGGTCAGCGTGGAGGAGCATGTGGCCAGCCCACGGGGCAGAGCTCATCACCGGGGCGGGGCCTTGCAGCTCACAACGTTTTCTATCGTCCGCCTTCCGTGCTGTTTGCGATTGCCTGGCTCTGCCTCCCCCTGTCTCACCCCGTCTCTCTCTCTCTCTCTCTTTCTGTCTCAGGGTTTCTTCCGGCGCAGCATTCAGCAAAACATCCAGTACAAAAAGTGCCTGAAAAATGAGAACTGCTCCATCATCCGGATCAACCGGAACCGGTGCCAGCAGTGCCGCTTCAAGAAATGTCTGTCGGTCGGCATGTCCCGGGATGGTGAGTTCCCACCTGGCGTGGTGGGGTGGGGCTGGGGGCAGGGCAGGCTCCCCCCGGCACTGGGGTGTCCTCCCCTCCCCCTTCCATAATGGCATGCCCGTAGCAGTGTCTGACTTCTACGCACTGTTCAAATAACACATCTTCCACACCCCTTTATTTGTGGCGCCGAGAGGCTGCGCTCAGGGATCGGTGCACTGCTGTGCCAGGTGCTGCACGTCCATGAAACCCCTGCTCCAAAGGGCCCGCGCTGTCAGCCGGGAGGTCCCTGTCGATTCCCCTGTTGTACTGGGCGTGTGGCTGTCCCCATGGACACTGTGTTGGGCCAGGGGCTGCGAGGGGGGGGTGGCTTGGGGAGGGGAGGTCAGCTTGCCCTGCTGCTGTGGGGTGCACGGTGGTCTGGAGGCGCCTGGGTCGCTCAGCGCAGCTGCGGAGGGTGGGGGGCATCTGCCGGTGTCTGGGCTCCCTGGGTCAGGCTCTGCTCTGCCCCCTGCTGGATGCTAATCTCCATCCCCCCGTTTCTGCAGCCGTGCGCTTCGGGCGGATCCCCAAGCGTGAGAAGCAGCGGATGCTGGCGGAGATGCAGAGTGCCATGAACAACATGGCCAACAACCAGCTGAGCGGGCAGTGCCCCCCGGAGGGCTCCCCGCTGGGGCACCCCCAGCCTGCCAACCCGCTGCCGTGCCATCAGCAGCTCCCCGGCTCCCCGCCACAGCAGCAGCCCTGCTTCTCCCAGTTCCCCCAGCAGCTGACGCCCCCCCCGCTCCCCCAGCCCCACGGAGGCCATGGACGACGTCATCTCGCAGGTGACCAAGGCGCACAAGGAGATCTTCATCTATGCCCACGACAAGCTGGGCACGGCGCTGCCACTGCCGCGGCCCTGCGACAACAACGCCCTCAACTGGGAGAACCACCGCTGTGCCAACGGCTACCAGGGCAACAGCCTCTATCGCCACGACAACAACAACCTGCCCCACCCCAACGCCTCCCGCTTCCCCGCCTGGCACTCCAGCTCCCCCAACGCCTGCCACCAGAACAACATGAACAGCCACCGGCTCTGCCCCACCGGCTACCCCTCTTTGGCCCAGGAGGCCGAGACCCCGGCAGGCCAGGGCTGCCCGTGGCAAAGGGGCACCAAGGACATCCTGCTGGTGAGTGCCAGAGCGCCATGTGGGTATTTCCAGCTGGGACGCGGCCCCCCCGATGCCTCAGGGTATTTTTAGCCTCTAATCACTAGTAATCGTCTTGTCTCTGAGGCCAGAACATCAGAGCCGGTCCTGTCCCTGGCAGGGCAGAGCTGAGGTGGCCTTGGTGTGGGGCAGAAGGGGATGTGGCATTTAGGCCCGAGTCGTGGGTTTTTCTCTCTTTAAAAGGGAGAGGAGTTTTGCAGGGATTGGCTCCTGCTGGGTCCCAGTCACTGGGATCTGGTGCAGTCAGGGAGGTTGGGATCTGGTGCAGTTGAGGAAATGGATCTGGTGCAGCCAGGGACGCAGGGATCTGGTGCAGCCAGGGAGGCTGGGGTCTGGTGCAGGGATCTGGTGCAGTAGCCCCAGTACAGGGAATGGGGCTGTCTGGAGCTGGGAACCAGCCCTCTCGCTCCATGTCTGAGGTCTCTCCCCGCCCCCCCCCCCCCCCCTCCCCCCCGAACGCGCCCCCCCCCGGCAGCAGCGGCCACACCGTCCAGGAGATCTGGGAGGATTTCTCGCTGAGCTT
>NW_020690797.1:0-3010 GCF_002925995.2 Terrapene triunguis
CTGGCTGCTGAACCCCCCCCACCCTCAGTTGCTGCTGTTGCTCTAGAGGAGGGGAGTGAGGGACCCCAGCCCAAGCCATTGCTGCTGTGGACATTACTACCATCACCACCATCTGAGCGGGGTCCCTCCTACCTGGCCACTGGACTGCCACCTTAGAACTGCTGTGGAGTTGCTGGAGCCCCAAGGAGGAGAAGAAGAGGACCATCTGCTGCTGGGGGAGCACACAGAGATTCTGAAGACCACCGTGGAAGGGGCACTTAAGGACTGAGTAATTTCAAACTGTGCTCTTGTGGTGGGGGTCTAGACTGTGTTTGTGGGGACATCGGGAGTGTGGAGTGGAGCCTGCTCCATCTGTGTCCCCCTTTGCCCCCGCCACCACCACCGCTGCTCCCTCCACCATCCCCACTGGCTGCTTTCCATCTGCCTTGAGCTCCTGCCTCTGGGACTGAGCTGCTCGCCTGGCTTGCCACGCCCATTTCCACCATTCGAACATTGACTTTAAGGGCAGGTGCTCGGGGGTCCCCACCCCCCCCCCCCCCCCCTTGGACTGACCCCCTCCCCTTTGCAACAGGCCCCCAAGCTTTACCCCTTGCTGCCTACCCCATTTGCCCCTGCAGACTTTGCCCCTCTCCAGCTTCAGTTTGTTTGTCTGCCCCGCCCGTTTCCCTCTACAGCTTTGTTTGCCCCGCCCCTGCCCTGAAGCCAGCCCCAGGGCCTCCAACCTGTTTGTTCCCCTCTCCTTGCAGTCCCCCCAGCCCTGATTAGCCCCTCCCCTGTTTGAGTTTGACCCCTGTATCGCTGCCCCCCCCCCCCATGTTGTTACATCCCCCAGGCTGCCAGTCTTCTACCAGGACCTCCTCCGGACCTGGAAGCTGTTCTCAGCGACCGGGTCCATGGCGGCCACCGAGGGAGCAGATCTCCTCGCAGAGCCCCTGCTACACAAGCCCCAGTTCCATGTGCAGGTGGCGGAGTCCCCCTCGGTGTGCCAGAGGTTGGTGACTTCTGCTAGGACCAGAGTCGGAGACCTCCTGGACTACAACCGGGGAGACTGGCTAGATCCCCTGACGCTCGTTCAGCACATGGAGGGGGGGGGGCGCTCTCTAGGCCTCGTACTCCCCAGCGTGTACTTCAGGAGGTGAGAGTTGCTTTGCCACCTGCAGCTTGGGCCTACCTCGACTGGTTCCTGCGAGAGGGCACACCCCGCCCACCCTCCACCCCAGGCCCTCCAGACCTTTTCATCGGGCCTCTGCCCCATGGACCCAACCGGCCTCCCCGCCCCTTCACCGTGAGTTGGCTGCACAATCTACAGCCGGTCGCTTCCAAACCGTGCCAAGGAAACACCTATACACGCTCGTGCTCCACACCCTTCACATCCTCACCCTTGCGTCCCGCCCTGACACAAAGTGGCGGGACCTCCTGCCACCTCTAGAGGGTGAGAAGCCCCGGTGGGCCAGCCTATACTCCGCCCTGGTGCCGAGGCCCGCCGGGGATATCAGTTGGCGGCTCCTTCATGGGGCCGTGAGCACGGGCGTGTACATGGGGCAGTTTACCCCTATCCCAGACACCTGCCCCTTCTGCGGCGTGAGGGAAACCCTGGTGCACGTTTACCTGGAGTGCGCCAGGCTGCAGCCCCTATTCCAGCTCCTCACAAATATTTTGTTAAGTTTTTGGTTGCACTTTTCTCCTCACCTTTTTATTTATGCACTCCCTATCCGTGGCCCCACAAAGTCACGGGACCTCCTGGTCAGTCTCCTCCTAGCCCTGGATAAAATGGCCATCTATAAAACCAGGGACAGGAGGTTGGCAGATGAGTCTCCTGTGAATGTGGGGCCTATTTCTGATCCTCTGTCCATTCACGCATCCGGGCAGAGTTCCTCGGGGCGGCGTTTGCTGGCTCCCTTGACGCCTTCGAGGAGTAGTGGGCGCTGTCCAGGGTTCTCTGCTTGGTGTCCCCGTCAGGTTCCCTTTGTTTGACCCTTTCACCTCACTCCCATCCCTGTTTATCTCATTAGTTGTCCCCCGGAATTATTTGGTTTCCAAGCCCTGTGGATCCTCTCCTTAGGCTGGGGGGAGGTCCTTTAGCAATGGGCGCTCCACCCGCCCACTTCCTGGTTCCCAATAGGAACACTCTCCTGTAGCCATCTGCCCTGACCCTGTCACACACAGGTACAATAATATTCACCTAACTTCCATGAGGATGTGAGGCTTGGTTAAGCAATACGCAAAAAGCCCTTTGAGAGCACAGAGAAGAGCAGAGTATGATTGTATGGGATGGCTGTGTTCACCCCAGAGACTGAGGATGTAACCAGAACTAGCGTCTGTACTTGAACCCTGAGCCTAGCTTCCAAAGAATGCAGAACCTGCCTTCAAGAAGAACACTGCCAAGTGCAACAGAAACTGTTTATTTGCGACAGCATTTCACATAGGTATTTTCTTTGTACAGTAAATAGATGCTTTTGCCCCAGTTTTAGATGGAGTTTAAACCCTTCGTGGATCGGGATGAGCCACATTTTGATCCCGTTAACTGGATTTTTTTTAACGTGAAATTGTGCATTTTATTAACACAAAGCATGGGGACAAGGAGACAAATTCTCAAATCCAACCAAGGCACCTGAGTTAGGGTCGGTCTATGCTGCAGTCAGAGGCTGCAATTGCAACTGGAGCAGACATACCCCAGCTCGTTTTCATCTCGCTAGCTTGGCTCCCAGAACAGTGAAGCTGCAGCAGCCCATGCTTCAGCATGGGCTAGCCCTGTGACTAATGACCCAGGGGTCCAGACAGGCTTGTACAGCCTGTGCTGAAGTATTGCTCTGGTACCTGAGCTAGCGAGAGTAAAGCTAGCTCAGGTATGACTGCTCAAGCTGTAGTCACCCCTTCAGTCACGATTTATACTGGTGTAATTGAGTGGTCTGGTGGTTCAAACTAGGCATCAGAATTCTTGGGTTCCATTCCTGGTTCTGTGAGGGGAGTAGGGTCTCGTGGTTAGAGCTGTAGGGGCTGAGAATCAGGA
>NW_020690798.1:0-7832 GCF_002925995.2 Terrapene triunguis
AACCATTTTCTGTTACAAATAGGCATATTATAATGAGATGCCAATATAAATCTCCATTAATAGCAAATGCATTTCTGTACAGCAAAGAGGCTAAATAGTAAGACACTTGCCTCCTTATTTGACTCTTTAAAACAATGCTGAGGGGACAGTGATGAATGCAGTCTGTCACTTTGTTTATACCCCATTCTAGAAGGGCTCAAGCACCTGTTAGCTGCAGATTCGCTGTCTTTCCTAGGCATTGCAGATGGGAATGTTTTTCTCATTGTTGCTGGCTGTGAATGCTCAAGCAACGCTTCAGCTGATAAAGGTTGATGCCTTGATGTTAAATCACTGAAGCTGGTAGATAGTGTAGAAAAACGAGTGGCTAACAGAGCAGGGTCACTGGTTAGGTGTGTATTGGTGTTCAGATCTAGGGGAAGGAAAACAGGAATGCAGATTAACCGTCTCAGACACTTTTATCCTCCTTTCCCCCCTGTATCTTTCTGTGCTCTCCTCTAAGCAGTAACTCACATATACTTATCAGTAAAGGATGGACTATGATTCTAACATAAAGTTTCAATGGGGTCATTCATATAAAACAAAAGCAAACCCAAAACACTGAGTGACTGTGTTTCTGGGAAGGGCATAGAGGGGAAACAGCTGGGGTGGTGGATAGATGTAGGCCACGTTGAGTGAATATGTCCAGACCCGCCAAAAGATCAATGATCTGCAATGTGATTATAGAACCAACATTTTTACACACTGTCAAAAATAATCTAATTAAACAAATATTAATTCAATTTTAGGCAAAATGTGAGAGATGCATCACTTTGCAGACATCTTGTCTGAAAGGAGGGTGTAGTCTTATGAGGCTAGCTATGGAAAAGAGAGATGGGTCTACATGAATACCCTTAAAAAACCGTCCTAGTAAGTTTAGCCAATGGAGATTGATTATGCTTCAAGATTCTAGCCTCCACCCCCTTCATCCACAGGAAGCACTGTATACACAAGCTAAAAGAACAGGAGTACTTGTGGCACCTTAGAGACTAACAAATTTATTAGAGCATAAGCTTTCGTGGGCTACAACCCACTTCTTCGGATGCATACACAAGCTGTAAATGAAACAATCCATGCAAGAATTCCTAGTTATGTACACAACACTGTAAAGAAACTTGACACAAAAGATTAATCATTGGAAACAAAAGACTTTTGTTATCCCCTCCTTGTAAGTTGTTTAAAGGTACCAGACCAAGTAGCTGGTTATCCCCCACTATTGTTTGCTTTTGCAATGAAGACATTTGCAATAAATGTGAGAAACAGCCCCATGGTAAAGGGATCAAAATGCCTTTTGGATTAGAACAGAAAATAGCTTTGTACATGCTGACGAGGTCTTGTTTTTGCAGGCACGAGAAACCCTGTTAAAAATGAGAGAACAATGGACTTTGGAATGTGGGCAGGTATCAGGGCTTCCACATGAACTACAAAAAATCTGAAATGGTAGTAACTACTATTCCCCAAAGGGTCAAACCAAACTGTTGTCAGCTACGTACATTTAAATGGGTCAAGGAATCTTTAAAATATTTAAATATGTTGTGGAGAAACATAAAAAGCATTACTGTCCAATGTGGAATACAATAATAAAAGACCGGAAGGAATGGAAGAACTATGACATTTCTTGGCTAGGTAGTATAGGCATGATCATCTTCTTGTCGTGTCCTCATATTGCTTCCCACCACGTCCATGCACATGCGACTGCTGATCACTGGAAGAGCATTTATTCTCAAGCTGCTGACATCACAGGAGATGCTTCATATTTTAAGGTTCTCTGCTACAGTCACAGGTATTGGGGCCAGAAAGATATAGCCCCACTTGGGCATCACATTTTGTAGCTTAAAGTCATTTACGCTCGTAGGAAGTGGGATAAACAACTGACAAATGGCAGGGTAGGAGATGCTTGCGTGCTGGGAACCGGTCGTCTATCCTCGACCATCGTGTCAAGGTGCTTGATTGGAAAAACCAGCTTGCCAAGAAGAAGTGGCAGCTGCAGAAGATGAGGGAGGAGGCGGATGCCTCTTGTGATTTCTGCTCTTCTGTCTGGACAGGTCCTGGATACAAGGTATAAAAGCTGGATATCAGTGAGGATGCTGAGGGTGATACTGCTTTCTTTTTGTTGCTGGCATACAGATGCCCAGAGACTTAAGCGTTACCCTTAAATATTTGAGGCTATACAGCCTATCATCTGTTTTGTCTGAAAACAGCAAAGGCCCCTCGGACGGGAGGCCTTAAATGGTCTGTTGAGTTGACCCTCTGGAGGACGGGAGCCATGAACACCTCTCCATAGCAATGGCCATAGCCTGAGCAGCAGAGTCATCCCCATCTAGACTGGCCTGGAGAGCCGTCCTGGCCACTAATTTGCCCTCATCCACTATGGCAGCAGACTCCGGTTTCACCTCATCCAGTAGCCTGTTCTTCACCCTTAAAACATTTCCCACAAGGTAAAATCATAACGACCCAGCACAGCCTGCTGGTTTCCAATCCTAAATTGTAAACTTCCTGTGGAATACATTTTTCTTCCAAATAGATCCAATTTTTTTGCCTCTTTTCCTTTGGGCGTTGATGTCTGGTCTCTCTCTCTCTCTCTCTCTCATTAGCAGCAGAGAATACTAGGCAGCCTCAAGGGATATGGGTATACAGATACCCAAACCCCTGCAAGGGGACACAGTACATCCTTTCTGCTCTCTTTACAGTAGGGGGAAGAGAAGATGGGGTCTGCCATAACACCTTGATGGGCTCAAGGATAAGACCATTGATGGGAGGGCTACTCTACAGGGACCTGCCAAGGCTAAAACGTCCACCAGACTGTGTGACTTCTCACTCCATTTGAATATCAAGAGCTGCGGTCATCCTCTTCAACAGTTCCTGATGAGCCTTGTAGTCATGGGGCAGGGGAGAAGTATTGTCCAGTTGTGACAGAATATACACCCTTGTATTCACACCCTACACACGACTGTAATAAGCATTGTACAAAATATGCCTTGTAAGGTATCATTTGAACACTCAATTTGGGCTGATCAGTATTCTCCTGGTAAAATGTATGGCACCACTGTATGTGAATTTATAAAATTCTTCTGTATGGTGTCATTAACAGAAGATCCAAACCCCACAACACTGTCCAAACAGAACTGTCCTAAACAAAGGAACATGTGCTCTGCTGAATTTGCATTTAAGCAGTAAACAGAGCCATCAAGCAGGAAGGGAAGACAAAGGAAGTTCAAACAGATGAAAAAACCAGCAGGGAACATCCTTCCACACAAACTCTTTGGCTCCTGGTTCTCAGCTGGAAATGTTTTTCAAGAGGGAGACTGAAACTATAAAAAGAGGGAGACTGAAACTAACACCCTAAGGCCCCCTTCTCTCTCTCCCTGCCAATCGCATTCATTGCACCTGAAGAGACAAAGGAAGCAGGGGTTGGACTCTGGGGGAGGGGCCCTGATTTGAGAGTCTGGTCAGTAATCTGAGGGTATGTCTACACTACGAAATTAGGTCCAATTTATAGAAGCTGGTTTTATAGAAATCGGTTTTATACAGTCGATTGTGTGTGTCCCCACATAAAATGCTCTAAGTGCATTAAGTCGGCAGACTGCGTCCACAGTACCGAGGCTAGCGTCGACTTCTGGAGCATTGCTCTGTGGGTAGCTATCCCACAGTTCCCGCAATCTCCGCCGCCCATTGGAATTCTGGGTTGAGATCCCAATGCCTGAATGATGCAAAAACAGTGTCACGGGGGGTTCTGGGTACGTGTCGTCAGGCCCCTCCCCCTCCATCAGAGCAACGGCAGACAATCGATTCGCGCCTTTTTACCTGGGTTACCTGTGCAGACAACATACCATGGCAAGCATGGAGACCGCTCAGCTCAACTCAGCTCACCGTCACCATATGTCATCTGGGTGCCAGCAGACGTGGTACTGCATTGCTACACAGCAGCAGCTAATTGCCTTTTGGCAGTAGACGGTGCAGTATGACTGGTAGCCTTCATCGGCTATCTGGGTGCTGGCAGACGTGGGGCTGCATTGCTATACAGCAGCAGCTCCTTGCCTTTTGGCAGTAGATGGTGTATTATGACTGGTATCCATCATCGTCGTACTCCTCAGTGAGTTCGGTCAGAGGCACCTGGGCAGACATGTTTTGTCTCCTGGAGACTCAGTCCTGCCGGCAGTCCTACTGAACCGTCTTGATGATGATGGCTAGCAGTCGTAGTACAGCATCTTCTGCCAAGCACCCAGAAGATGCCGATGGCTATCAGTCATGCTGCACCGTCTGCTGCCAGCTTAAGATGTAAAAAATAGATGGACCAGATTTGTTCTGTATTCATTTGCTTCCCCCTCCCTCCGTGAAATCAACGGCCTGCTAAACCCAGGGTTTTGAGTTCAATCTTTGGGGGGGCCATTCTGTGTGACAGTTGTTTGTGTTTCTCCCTCATTCACAGCCACCTTTGTTGATTTTAATTCCCTGTAAGCCATGTCATCACTCGCCCCTCCCTCCCTTCCTCCGTCAGACAATAGTTTTGCGCCTTTTTTCAGCCCAGACGCCATAGCACTGGGATCATGGAGCCCGCTCAGATCACCACGGCACTTATGAGCACTATGAACACCACGCGCATTGTCCTGGATTATATGCAGAGCCAGAACATGCCAAAGCAAAACCAGGCGAGGAGGCGATTGCAGCGATTGCAGCGCGGCGACGAGAGTGATGAGGAAATTGACATGGACATAGACCTCTCACAAAGTACAGGCCCCAGCAATGTGCAAATCATGGTTTTACTGGGGCAGGTTCATGGCATGGAACGCCGATTCTGGGCCCGGGAAACAAGCACAGACTGGTGGGACCGCATCGTGTTGCAGGTGTGGGACGATTCCCAGTGGCTGCAAAACTTTCGCATGCGTAAGGGCACTTTCATGGAACTTTGTGACTTGCTTTCCCCTGCCCTGAAGCGCCAGAATACCAGGATGAGAGCAGCCCTCACAGTTGAGAAGCGAGTGGCGATAGCCCTGTGGAAGCTTGCAACGCCATACAGCTACCGGTCAGACGGGAATCAATTTGGAGTGGGCAAATCTACTGTGGGGGCTGCTGTGATCCAAGTAGCCAACGCCATCAAAGACCTGCTGATATCAAGGGTGGTGACTCTGGGAAACGTGCAGGTCATAGTGGATGGCTTTGCTGCAATGGGATTCCCAAACTGTGGTGGGGCGATAGACGGAACCCATATCCCTATCTTGTCACTGGAGCACCAAGCCACTGAGTACATAAACCACAAGGGGTACTTTTCAATGCTGCTGCAAGCCCTGGTGGATCACAAGGGACGTTTCACTAACATCAACATGGCATGGCCGGGAAAGGTACATGATGCTCGTGTTTTCAGGAACTCTGGTCTGTTTCAAAAGCTGGAGGAAGGGACTTTCTTCCCGGACCAGAAAATAACCATTGGGGATGTTGAAATGCCTATCGTTATCCTTGGGGACCCAGCCTACCCCTTAATGCCAGGGCTCATGAAGCCGTACACAGGCAGCCTGGACAGTAGTCAGGACCTGTTCAACTACAGGTTGAGCAAGTGCCGAATGGTGGTGGAATGTGCATTTGGATGTTTAAAAGCGCACTGGCGCAGTTTACTGACTCGGATAGACCTCAGCGAAGCCAATATTCCAATTGTTATTGCTGCTTGCTGTGCGCTCCACAATATCTGTGAGAGTAAGGGGGAGACATTTATGGCGGGGTGGGAGGTTGAGGCAAATCGCCTGGCCGCTGATTACGCGCAGCCAGACACCAGGGCGGTTAGAAGAGTACAGCAGGGCGCGGTGCGCATCAGAGAAGCTTTGAAAACCAGTTTTGTGACTGGCCAGGCTACGGTGTGAAACTTCTGTTTGTTTCTCCTTGATGAACCCTCCGCCCCATCCCCCACGGTTCACTCTACTTCCTGTAAACTAACCACCCTCCCCTCCCCCCTTCGAGCACCGCTTGCAGAGGCAATAAAGTCATTGTTACTTCACATTCATGCATTCTTTATTAATTCATCACACAACTAGGGGGATAACTGCCAAGGTAGCCCAGGAGGGGTGGGGGAGGAAGGAAGGAAAAGGACACACTGCAGTTTAAAACTTTAACACTTATTGAAGGCCAGCCTTCTGATGCTCGGGCAATCATCTGGGGTGGAGTGACTGGGTGGCCGGAGGCCCCCCCACCGCGTTCTTGGGCGTCTGGGTGAGGAGGCAATGGAACTTGGGGAGGAGGGTTGTTGGTTACACAGGGGCTGTAGCAGTGGTCTCTGCTCCTGCTGCCTTTCCTGCAGCTCAACCATACGCTGGAGCATATCAGTTTGATGCTCCAGCAGCTGGAGCATCGACTCTTGCCTTCTGTCAGCAAGCTGACGCCACCTATCCTCTTCAGCCCGCCACTTGCTCTCTTCAGCCCGTGATTCAGCCTGCCACCTCTCCTCTCGTTCATATTGTGCTTTTTTGCACTCTGACACTGACTGCCTCCACACATTCTGCTGTGCTCTGTCAGCGTGGGAGGACATCTGGAGCTCCGTGAACATATCATCCCGAGTCCGCCGTTTTCTCCTTCTAATCTTCACTAGCCTCTGTGAAGGAGAAACATTTGCAGCTGGTGGAGGAGAAGGGAGAGGTGGTTAAAAAAGACACATTTTAGAGAACAATGGGTACACTCTTTCACGTTAAATTTTGCTGTTCACATTACACAGCACGTGCTTTCGTTACAAGGTCGCATTTTTCCTCTTATATTGAGGGCCTGCCGGTTTGGTGTGAGAGATCACTCACGCAGTGCCAGGCAACAGATTTCGGCTTGCAGGCAGCTATGGTAAGCCACAGTCTTTTGGCTTTTTTAACCTTCTTAACATGTGGGAATGGTTTCAAACAGTAGCGCCCTCATTTCCCATACCAACCACCAGTTGGGTTGGCCATTTAAAATGGGTTTGCAATGTAAAAGGAGGGGCTGCGGTTTCCGGGTTAACATGCAGCACAAACCCAACTACTCCCCCCCCCCCCAGTTCTCTGGGATGATCACTTCACCCCTCCCCCCACCACGTGGCTAACAGCGGGGAACATTTCTGTTCAGCCGAGCAGGAACGGGCACCTCTGAATGTCCCCTTAATAAAATCACCCCATTTCAACCAGGTGACCGTGAATGATATCACTCTCCTGAGGATAACAAAGAGAGATTAGGAATGGATGTTGTCTGCATGCCAGCAAACACCGGGACCATACGCTGCCATGCTTTGTTATGCAATGATTCCAGACTACGTGCTACTGGCCTGGCGTGGTAAAGTGTCCTACAATGGCGGCCGGGATAAGGCAGCCCTCCCCAGAAACCTTTTGCAAAGGCTTTGGGAGTACATGAAGGAGAACTTTCTGGAGATGTCCCTGGAGGATTTCCGCTCCATCCCCATACACGTTAACAGACTTTCCCAGTAGCTGTACTGGCCGCGATTGCCAGGGCAAATTAATCATTAATCATTAAACACGCTTGCTTTTAAACCACGTGTAATATTTACAAAGGTACACTCACCAGAGGTCCCTTGTGTGCCCTCAGGGTCTGGGAGCACGCCTTGGGTGAGTTCGGGGGTTACTGGTTCCTGGTCCAGGGTGATAAACATATCCTGGCTGTTGGGGAAACCGGTTTCTCCGCTTCCTTGCTGTGAGCTATCTTCATTGTCTTCATCATCATCTTCCTCGTATCCCGAACCCGCTTCCCTGTTGCGTGATTCTCCATTGATGGAGTCAAAGCACACGGTTGGGGTAGTGGTGGCTGCACCCCCTAGCATGGCATGCAGCTCCGCGTAG
>NW_020690799.1:0-4748 GCF_002925995.2 Terrapene triunguis
GGGGGGGGGGGGGGGGGGGGGGAGGAGAGAGAGAGAGAGAGAGAGAGAACTCCCCCCCTCACCCCCCAAGCTCTCTCCTGCCACAGCAGCACTGGGGCTGGGTGGAAGAGGCACCCCTCCCCCAGCCACACAGGTCCAGCCCAAGGCTGGGTCCAGGCTGGGGGAGGGGCACCCCAGCCACAGCAGGTCTGAGCTAGTGTTGGGGTACCCCGCTCCCAGCCCGGCGGGTTCCCTCAGCGCCTGTACGGCGCTTAATAGGCTGCCGTGCAGCCTACAGGGAACTTAGCTTAGAAGTCATGTTAGCATGTGCATCACATCACTAGACCTAGACTAGATACGGCTGAAGTGTTTCATCCTTGGATGCAGATACAGCCCAAATGGAACAGAGCCAGGCCATGACCTTTAAAAACTCAGGCTTCCCTGTGTTGGAGAGGCCGGGGGCACCAGCCCCCCCGCCATGCGAGAGGAGGCTGTTGGCTACAGGCACAGCAGCTAGCATGGCATTCTCTCACCAAATGCATAAAAACGCTGCTGCTGCTTTAAACAAAAAATGCAAGAGACTTTCAAGACCATTTGACAAACAGCAGGCCCGGCAATATGGTAATTTCTCTCAGGCTACTTATTAGAGAATGATGCATTAACACGCTCAGCTGAATCCTCCGGAGAGGACGAAATTATACAGTGCCTTTTGTTGGTCCCCCTGCCGCCCATCACAATAGCACAACCCTCCTGTATGCTGTAATTAGCCCTCCAGCGCCAAAGATTTCATTAGAGGAGAGGGGCTCCTGCAGACTTCTGGAATTTACAGTGCTGTCAGCACGGCTCTGTCCCAGCACGAATTCTCTTCCAGGTCTGGTGGATTCCACTTAAAGCTTCTTGCTTCTCGGTAGGCATCAGAACTTCAAGCTTTTGGCAGGGCCCAGAAAGAGATGGGGAAGGAGCCAAAGTTCTGCTATGTTGCAAGACACTAGGGTTTTTATTCCGTGCTTGCAGGGCGCCTGGCACCCTGGGGTCCGAGCCTAGGACTAGAGTCCCTAGGCGCTATGGTAATAGGGCATCTCAGCAAGAGTAGCAGCTCTCCTCTAGGTTACTATAATCACGATAGTCAGCCAGTGGGCTTCCCACCGCGCAGGCTTTCAGATTAAAGGTCATCTTCAGGTCATCCACCTCTCCTTACCAGGCTCGTAAGTTGCTGCTGCAAGTTACCAAGAGGTCAGGGCTTGTACAACCCCTGGGGCTTGCTCCCAGGCAGCCCTAGCCCAAGGGCCTCAGATGGGAGGTATTCCAGCTCCCTGGTAGGAGAGCACAGGCAGTGACTTAGTGGCACAGCTGATCAAGGTGAAGGAAGACAGCATCTCAAGGGCCCCTCCATCACCGAGCAGGCTCAGCCCCCTCTGCATGTTCTTCCCAGGCCAGAGCTGGAGGGACTGTCTCTAGAGGTGCCACTCTGTTCCTGGTACCTGGTGAGGCCGCTCACCGTAGTGAAGGTTTGTATGATGGGATCAGCTATCCACTGCAGCTATCAGACAGTATAAAACCACTAGCCTTTGTGCAGTGCTTTGGGATCTGACAGAGAGAGCGATACAGGGGAGGTTGGGATCTTTACCTCCTTTTCCCCCCCCTTTTTTTAAAAACAAATGGGGAAACCTGAGGCAGGCGGAGATGAAGCGACCTGCCCAAGGTCACCCAGTAGAATCAGTAGCAGAGCTAGGAATAGGTCTCCTAAGCCCTAGTCTAGTGCTTTAACCACTCAGCCACACTGCCTCCCATGCTGTGGCTCAGAGGCCTTGGGCGCATGTTAGATGGAAGTTATTTCTGAGCCCGGAACAGAGACTCCATGCCAGTCAACCTGCCCTTTAAAAGGTATTGAAAATTAATTATACTGAGCATGGAGACACTGCTCTAGCCCCCCATACAGCGCTTGGGTGGCATAGCCAGGCCAAGAGAACTCCTGCAGTGGAGGAGCAGCACGTGACAGGCTATCAGGGGACTGAGCATGCGTAGGGGGCTCTATGCTGCTCCCCCTTGCAGCTGCTGATGTAAGGAGCATGGCAGGATGGAAAGAAGCTGTACCAATGCAAGGGACAATGGAGACCTGTGCCAGCCAGCACTATAGGCAGAATCCAGGCAACAAAAGGTGATTTAAGTCCACCTGTGCCTTCACCCCCTCCCCTCCGGGCTGTCTGTGCTCTGTCTGTCAGGAGATGCAGCACCAAATCTGCCCAATAATGGGGGTGCGAGGGAGGATTTCTCCAACCCTGCACCGCCACAGAACAGCCCCTTGTTCGAGGCGTTCTATAGACCTAGATCAGACTTGAGCCGCCTTGAGATGGGGACACTCTGCTGACTCATGCCATTACCACTTCCCCTGGAAGCGTTCCTGCTCTTGAAGAGGGAATGGTTTTTACACCTGCTGCTCAGAACAGGCACGTTTGGGTGCACAGGTGTCCTGTGCTGCTGCTCCTCCTCCCCAGCAAGAGCGAGCCCAGAATCACACGTGGACAGCAAGTGGGAGCGGGAGTCCTCTTGGGGAGCTCACAAGCAGGCAGCTCCACACGGGCTGCCCAGCTGAATGGAACCAGCTGACAGGCTTCTACTGCCATGGTGGATTCACTTAATGCCTCAGATATCGCTAGTTTATAAATACTAGTGCGCTCACCCCCCAGTGCTCAGGGTGTCGTACAAGAGTAACGCCACCCATTGAATACACACAAGAGGAAATAAGCGAGAGTCCAAGTTGAACAGACGAACCACAAAAGCCAAACCAAGTGGGAGAGTCTGCAAATGCGCCTTTTCCTCACTATGGAAAGCAGACATTTAACTAAGCTCCATTAAAGGGCAACACTGTAGTCAGAAGGAGATGACCTAACTCGGTGTGTACTCAAGCAAAGAGCAGAAACCAGAGATCTTGGAAAGCCTCTTGCCCAATTCCATTCCAAATCACCTGGGTCACTCACCAGTTTCCAGTGGCTTTTTATGTGAAAAAGCCGAGCCCATTATGTCACACGTTAGTGCGAACAGGCCAAGGCTATAGAACGCAGCATGTGATCACATACTGAGCGCATGGCTCTTCAAACCACAGCAAGCCACAAGCCCATTTCTGACCCTGACGTAGCTACAGAATGAGGGAGTTCAAACCTACTTGGTTCCGGTCAGATTTTAAGATAAATAAATTCCAGTGATTCCCTCTCACACCCCCTCCCCCAAGCAGGGCAACATTATCGTGCTGTGAAAGACAGAATTGGCTTTTTAAAAATAAAGTCTACACGTTGTATTTAACAAGTGTCTTCCCTGTCACAGTTCAAGAGCTTGTCTATGCAGTTTCTTTACTGCTTTAACTGCATTTGAGACAAGTATGGTTTAAGGCAGCAGTTCTCAACAGGGGGTCCGCAGCCCCCTGGGGGTCCACAAATCCTTTCAGGTGGGCCACGGAGCCCCACAGCTAAAACCCAGAGCCTGAGCACCTCCTGCGGGGCTGAAGCCCTGATCCCTGCTGCCCCCTGTGGGGTTGAAACTGGGAGCAGCAGAGCTGAATTCCCGAGCTCCAGTGCTCCCCACAGGGCAGAAGCCCTGAGCCCATGGGCAGAGTTGGGGGGCACAGGGGTCATTGCTCCCCCCCGCCCTCCCCCCCAAAAAAAACAACACTACAGTGCAAGAGCAGTGCAGTCCCAGGGCAGCTCCACATACCCATGCCACCTCCTTCTCTCCCAGCCCCCTGGCCAGGTCAGAGGCAGGAAGCCAGAGGCAGGGTAGTGCAGGCAGCGGCTGCTCTGGCTTCTGCCATGGAGCAGGCAGATGCAGGGTTCCCTCGTCTCCAGCTGCTCCTCAGCTCCCAACACCTTTGCTCATGCAGCCGGTAAGAGCCGCCTCGGCGGGGGACCCGGCTCAGTGGCTGGCAGAGCCCTCTGGGAACAGGTACTGCAGGGGAGCTCCCCCAGCACCCAGCCACTAGCTACCCCCCTGCCCTCACACAGTCCCTAGTTACTCCCTTCCCTGCACCCTGAGCTACCCCCCTGCCCAGAGCTACCCCCCTGCCCGCACACAGCCCCTAGCTACCCATCTCCCTGCACAGACTCAGCCCCCAGCTATCCGTCTCCCTGCACCCTGAGAGGTTTTCAAACTTTTTGAGCAGAGCTCCCCCCCCCCCCCCCCCCCCCCCCGCCCCGCCCACCCCCCCCCCCCCCCCCCCCCCCCCCCCCCCAGTCCAGAGCCCTGAGTGTCCCCCTGGGCCCTGGAGTTTTTAATAGCATGTTGTGGGGAGCCTCAAAGAAAAAGGTTGACACCCCCCACCGGTTTAAGGTGTACCACCCTGTAGAATGGATGCAGTTACACTAGTGTAAAAGGTGCTGTATATCAACATAGTTTCCATGCTATTTTAGGTTTATTTAATATATATTACATATAAATAAAAAAGTTACCTCTAATCAAAATAGTTTGGGTCAGTACAACTGCCCCCCCCCCCCATGCCCAGTGTGTTTAAATGAAGCCTAAAGCTTATGGAAACAAGATTTTTCAACCCCCCCACTGATTTCTGGGCAGGGTGGTGTGGGTGGAGGTTGGGGAAAACAAAGACGATGCCAGGCTACTTACAATGGCATCTTGGGAGACTGCGGGCCAGTTTCAATGGCTGTTTTTGCCGAGTTGTTGCAGTTTCCCTAGCGAGGTGCAGACCAGGGCCTTCCAGGCTGACAACACCAGTGTTCCAAAATATGTGTCCAGTCTAAAACCCACAAGCTTGGGGTTGGTTT
>NW_020690800.1:0-16481 GCF_002925995.2 Terrapene triunguis
TGCACTCTCTGGAGGAGGCTAACAAAGTTTCACAAAGCCATACCTTGTGACTAATATTTTTTGCTTGACATTTATATTTCATCAAATCCCTACAAACCTACATGACATTAAACAGACCTGCAAATTCAAAGGGGACCCTGACGCTGTTGTCAGTTCTCATCATTCACAGCACATCTCATAACATTGACTGCTTTTTTAAAGACCAGCTGCTGGGGTGCTGGGATTATGTGAGAATCTTGGGTTTTGTTGAAATGCGTACGTTTCTAGCCCTCCTGGTTGTGAAGAACACCTGGAAAACCTGACCTCCAAAAGGTCAAATACCAGAAGTCAAATAGATGCAAGCAAAATGCAGAATTTTTTAAAAAAATCTCATGAATTCTTAAGGCAATATTGGGATTTTGGGGTGTCTGCCTCATGATTTCTGTATACTTTGGGTTGGCAATGGAGTCTCTGAACAGAGCTGAGAGGACTTGGGAGCTGAACTGTTGATATAAAGAGTCAGGGGGCAGGAATACAGAGTTTGGGTATTTTTTCCAATTTTATTCAGAAGAAACTTTTTTTTCCAAAAGGCAAACAGGCAGCATTTGCCCTGAGAATATTCCAACATCCTACAACACTTTGGGTGCTGTGCATTGTCCTGCTGTGGCCCCAGAGAAGGTCCCACATGTCCTTGCTGCACGGCCCCTTTGGAGGTTCTGTAATGTGACTGCGCACTGACGAGTCCTGCATTTCAGCAAGTGGAGCATTAATGACATCTGTCCCGCTGGAAACCGATGGTCACGTATGTCGGCGTCTCTTCTCTCTGCGGCCGTGGATGCTTTGAGATAAAACACAGTAATGTTACTTTTCTGCTAAGCCAGCCTAAAGCCAGAGAAATGAAGCCAGAAAATGTCCGTCTGACAGCACTGCTGTACACACATCAGGGGCTGTTCTAATGGGCATCTAGGCTGGGAAACACCAACGGCCTCACTTCCTATAAAGCCCTCTGAGGCAGGCAACTCAGATTTCCCCCTCCCCAGCCTTGGTCTGGCCCTTTTCTGCCCCCCAGTTAGGACAGCTGGGCTTAGCCCTGACACCTGCCAGCTGGGCAGAGGAGCCCTTCTCCCTCTCTCCATGCCAGCCGTCCCATTGAGGTAGTGCCAGGTTCTCCCTGCGATGGGCTCTTATAGACTCATAGATTTTAAGGTCAGGAGGGACCACCATGATCCTCTAGTCTGACCTCCTGCATATTGCATTCCACAGAAACTCACCCACCCTCTCCTCTAATGGTTAGAAACTTTCATCTAATTTCAAGCCTAAACTTGTTGATGGCCAGTTTATATCCATTGTTCTTGTGTTCACATTTGCTTCCCATAAATAATCCCTCTCTCTCCCTGGTATTTATCCTGCTGATGTATTTATAGAGAGCGATCATATTTCCCCTCAGCCTGCGTTTGGTTAGGCTAAACAAGCCAAGCTTTTTGAGTCTTCTCTCATAAGGTGGGTTCTCTGCAGATGTTCCAGTTTGACAGGGCCGGCTCCAGCGCTTTTGCCATACCAAGCGGCAGAAAAAAAAAAGCCGCGATCGGCAGCACTTCAGCGGCAGCTCTACCACCGCTGCTTCATTCTTCAGTGGCAATTCGGTGGCAGGTCCTTCCCTCCGAGAGGGACTGAGGGACCCGCCGCTGAATTGCTGCCAAAGAGCCGGACATGCTGCCCCTTTTTGTTGGCCGCCCCAAGCACCTGCTTGCTGTGCTGGTGCCTGGAGCCGGCCCTGCAGTTTGAATTCATCTTTCTTAAACGTGGGAGACCAGAATTGCACACAGCATTCCAGATGAGGTCTCACCAGTGCCTTGTATAATGGTAATAACACTTCCCTGTCTCTACTGGAAATACCTCGCCTGATGCATCCTAGGACTGCATTAGCCTTTTTCACAGTTTATCTTATCTGAAATAAGGATTCTTCTGTGCTGCAGGCAGTGTCCTTTTTTCCTGTCCAGTTTGGTATCTTAATAATTGATGTTATTAATGGCGATATTTATAATGGTTCCAAGCACTTTTTATTATTTTATTATGCTGGAGATTGGGTGGCTCCCAACAAGCGTGTCTTTGATCGATGGGCAATCGCAGCACCTTGCTGAAATTGTTGGCTGAGATAACCACCTTCTATTCAAGCTAAATAAGGGAACCACTAAATGTTCCTTTATTTGGTTTCAGCTGAAGAAATGGAAAACCACCACCCAAGGAGTAGACCACAGAAAAGCCTGGGCATGGCAGGGGCGTGTGGTCAGGGTTCCTCAGGGTCAGGCTGTGTGAGAAAAGCAGCAAAAACATCTCAGAAGCAACCAGAGGAAGCAACACGAAAACCAGACACAGCCAGAGGAGAATTTGTAGCAGGACCCTGAAAGCTGAGAGAGAGAGCTTTTGGGCAGAGTGATGGCTGGAAAGAGGCTTGAAGCTGGGATCAAAGACAGTGCCTCCTGTTGTTTGGTTCCTGTTGTGTTCAGGGAAACAGGACTTTTTAGATGTTATGTAAATAAATGGGGTTGCATCAACAAACATACCTGACTCTGTCATCACTTTTTCCTCTCAGTGCAAGTATGCACAAGACCCAGAATATTGACTAACTGCTTGGCTCAAAGGGAAACCTATATATATAATTATGATAGGATTAAACCAGCTTCTGAATTCACAAGAATCATAAATATCTCTGTAAGTAGTACCCTGTCCTACAATCATTTACTAAAAGCTCTAAAGGATAAATCAGCATTTGTTAGTATAAGAACAGCCAAAGTAATACTAGGAAAATCTCTGAAAAGTGAATGAGACTCCAACTCTCTGAGATCACTTGAGTCACCCAAACTCCTCCCATGCATCTTTAGAGGAGGAGAAATAAAAATCCAGGGTTATTGTTCATTGCCAGTATCAGCTGGAGTGTGGACAAATAATTATCATAAGGAAGCAGTTGGAGGAAGGAAGCTCTGTGTTAACAGCTTTCCCTGCCACTAACATGATACCCAGGGTGTGTGCACCACTGACTGGCCAGGCTAACAGTAGATGTGGGAGGCAGCTACCTGCTCCTGGGTGGAGATCTGGGGCAGCAGCAGTGAGACCAGGGTAACAGACACAACCAGAAGCCTGGGAATCCTGAGTAAATCCATGTTCCAAGCCCACGGGTCACTGCCGAGCTGGAACAGGCAAACAAATCGCTCTTTTCTATCACTTCACTTTGTCGTTAATAAAAGCTGAGACTCACCCTGATGCTTCCCACCCAATTCACGGAGGCATCTGGGGAGAGAATGACAGTTACACATTGTCACTTGGGTGTAAATGCCTTTAAGGGAAGGCACCTCGCTGGGCACGAATTATAACGCCCCAGTTCCCACCTCTCCCCCAGCCAGGGCAGGGCTCCCCTATAGGCAGCACCGAGCACAATGGAGTCTGGCCCTGATCAGGGTCGCTAGGGGATACAGGAAGAGAAGGATTTAATGTGGCTGTTGAAGATGTTCAGTGGAAACTGTCTGTCTGGGTTTCCACAGAGCTATTTTGTCACAAACAGAGGTGGTTTTCAGCAGAAAATTTCAAAATTTTGTTAAAAAAATGAGTGCCCCAAAACTGAACTATTTTGCCCAAACCCAGAAATATTCTGGTTCAGAATACCAGCATGGTTCCGCATGGGACTTGTAATTCAGTTGACTCATGCTCATATTCTCCTCTACAGGCTGGACTGGCTGGCTGGGCTTCATCTCTCATGATGCACTGCAACCAGGGACTCCCATGATGTACTACTTCCCATCACCAAGAGGGGAGAAAGTGGTGCATCATGGGAGAGTCAGAGAGCCCGGCTCAAAGAAGAGACCAGGAGCATGAGGCACCTAAACTATACCTATGAGGCACTCTTGTACCCAGCTCCCAGTGAAGGGGGTGGAACACTTTCCAATGGGAGCTTTCCCCAGGATGTGTCCTTTCCATGAAGGATGGGTCGTGGTAACACTTTGCCTCAGTCCCCTATATCATTGCAATGCAGGACTGGGGATTACAGCCAAAGGGTGGGACAAAGGAACCTCAGGGACTCAGATGCACGAGCCCTGGGAGCCCGAGAACTTTTTCTCCTCATTCACTTTGATCACAGGCAGTTTGTTGTTCTAACTTTTGGCTAGACAGTCTGAGCTGGGATCTGTCCATCCCCCACCAATTAACACATTTACTCCCAGCTCCTGCATTTCTTCCTCATGTGCAGGTGACCCCAGTAATCCCAATACTCTCCAAAATCTCTTACATTCAATATGATCTTCGTGAGTGTTGCTGGTGTCATGCTGGACTTCTTCCCTGTGGGGAGTAATAAGGACAGGGGGTATCAGTGATGCCATGTGCTCTCTGTGTGTCACCTTGGTGACACTGAGTCTGTTTTCAGAGGTCCAGCTGTGAGGAGATTTCTTCCCATGGCTGGTTCTCCGGCTAGAACCTTACATCTCCATTCAGCTCACACTTAGTGGAAAGGCAGCAAACCCTACTTCTGGGTAATCAGGGAAGGTAGCAGCTTCACCATTTATGAAGGGAAAGTCTAATAAAGCTAGGAGTACTTGTGGCACCTTAGAGACTAACAAATCTATTTGAGCATAAGCATTCGTGGGCTACAGCCCACTTCATTGGATGCATAGACTGGAACATAAAGTAAGAAGATATTTATACATATAGAGAACATGAAAAGGTGGAAGTAGCCATACCAACTGTAAGAGGCCAATCAATTGAGATGAGCTATCATCAGCAGGAGAAAAAAAACTTTTGAAGTGATAATCGAGATGACCCATAGAAGGTGTGAGGATACTTAACATGGGGAAATAGAGTCAATTAGTGTAATGACCCAACCATTCCCAGTTTCTGTTCAAACCTAAGTTAATTGTATCTAATTTGACTATTAATTCATGTTCAGCAGTCTCTCTTTGGAGTCTGTTTTTGAAGTTTTTTTGTTGCAAAATTGCCACCTTCGGGTCTGTCACTGAGTGGTTAGAGAGGTTGAAGTGTTCTCCCACTGGTTTTTGAATGTTATGATTCCTGGTGTCAGATTTGTGTCCATTTATTCTTTTGTGTAGAGACTGTCCGGTTTGGCCAATGTATATGGCAGAGTGGCATTGCTGGCACATGATGGCATATATCACGTTGGTAGATGTGCAGGTGAACAAGCCCCTGATGGCGTGGCTGATGTGATTAGGTCCTATGATGGTGTCCCTTGAATAGATATGTGGACAGAGTTGACATCGGGCTTTGTTGCAAGGATAGGTTCCTGGGTTAGTGTTTATGTTGTATGGTGTGCGGTTGCTGGTGAGTATTTGCTTTAGGTTGGGGGGCTGTCTGTAAGCGAGGACTGGTCTGTCTCCCAAGATCTGTGAGAGTGAGGGATCATCTTTCAGGATAGGTTGTAGATCTTTGATGATGCACTGGAGAGGTTTTAGTTGGGGGCTGAAGGTGAGTGGCGTTCTGTTATTTTCTTTGTTGGGCCTGTCCTGTAGTAGGTGACTTCTGGGTACTCTTCTGGCTCTGTCAATCTGTTTTTTCACTTCAGCAGGTGGGTTTTAAGAATGCTTGATAGAGATCTTGTAGGTGTTTGTCTCTGTCTGAGGGATTGGAGCAAATGTGGTTGTATCTTAGAGCTTGGCTGTAGACAATGGATCATGTGGTGTGTCCTGGATGGAAGCTGGAGGCATGTAGGTATGTATAGCGGTCAGTAGGTTTCCGGTATAGGGTGGTGTTTATGTGACCATCACTTATTAGCACAGTAGTATCTAGGAAATGGACTGCTTGAGTGGATTGGTCTAGGCTGAGGTTGATGGTGGGATGGAAATTGTTAAAATCATGGTGGAATTCCTTGAGGACTTCTTTTCCATGGGTCCAGATGCTGAAGATGTCATCAATGTAGCGCAAGTAGAGTAGGGGCATTAGGGGATGAGAGCTAAGGAAGCGTTGTTCTAAGTCAGCCATAAAAATGTTGGCATACTGTGAGGCCATGCGGGTACCCATATCAGTGCCGCCGACTTGAAGGTATATATTGTCCCCAAATGTGAAATAGTTATGGGTGAGGACAAAGTCACAAAGTTCAGCCACCAGGTTTGCCGTGATATTATCAGGGATACTATTCCTGATGGCTTGTAGTCCACCTTTGTGTGGAATGTTGGTGTAGAGGGCTTCTACATCCATAGTGGCTAGGATGGTGTTTTCTGGAAGATCAACGATGGATTGTAGTTTCTTCAGGAAGTCAGTGGTGTCTCGAAGATAGCTGGGAGTGCTGGTTGCGTAAGGCCTGAGGAGGGAGTCCACATAGCCAGACAATCCGGCTGTTAGGATGCCAATGCTTGAGATGATGGGGCATCCAGGATTTCCAGGTTTATGGATCTTGGGTAGCAAATAGAATACCCCTGATCGGGGTTCTAGGCATGTGTCTGTACAGATCTGTTCCTGTGCTTTTTCAGGGAGTTTTTTTGAGCAGATGGTGTAGTTTCTTTTGGTAATCATCAGTGGGATCAGAGGATAATGGCCTATAGAATGTGGTGTTAGAGAGCTGCCTAGCAGCCTCTTGCTCATATTCCAACTTATTCATGATGACGACAGCACCTGCTTTGTCAGCCTTTTTTATTATGATGTCAGAGTTGTTCCTGAGGCTGTTGACGGCGTTGTGTTCAGCATGGCTGAGTTTATGGGGCAAGTGATGCTGCTTTTCCACAATTTCAGCCCGTGCACGTCGATGGAAGCAATCTATGTAGAAGTCCAGTCTGTTGTTTCGACCTTCAGGAGGAGTCCACACAGAATCCTTCTTTTTGTAGTGTTGGTAGGAAGGATTCTGTGGGTTAGTATGTTGTTCAGAGGTGTGTTGGAAATATTCTTTGAGTCGGAGATGGCGAAAGTAGGATTCTAGGTCACTGCAGAACTGTAACATGTTTGTGGGCCTGGAGGGACAAAAGGAGAGGTCCCGTGTTACGTATCCTCACACCTTCTATGGGTCATCTTGATTATCACTTCAAAAGTTTTTTTTCTCCTGCTGATGATAGCTCATCTCAATTGATTGGCCTCTTACAGTTGGTATGGCTACTTCCACCTTTTCATGTTCTCCGTATTGTGACAGACCCAGACCAGTGGGGTACAGGAGTCTGGTAGAGGGCAAATATACTGGTCACTGGATGAGTAGTTTTCTGTTCCCTGAGTGACCAGAGCAGGGGCTGCACTAGAGTAATCAGGAACCTGCTAGAACCAGTTAAGGCAGGCAGGCTAATTAGGACACCTGGAGCCAATTAAGAAGAAGCTTCTAGAATCAATTAAGGCAGGCTAATCAGGGCACCTGGGTTTTAAAAAGGAGCTCACTTCAGTTTGTGGTGCGAGTGTGAGGAGCTGGGAGCAAGAGGTGCAAGGAGCTGAGAGTGGGAGGGTGTGCTGCTGGAGGACTGAGGAGCACAAGCGTTGTCAGACACCAGGAGGAAGGTCCTGTGGTGAGAATAAGGAAGGTGTTTGGAGGAGGCCATGGGGAAGTAGCCCAGGGAGTTGTAGCTGTCATGCAGCTGTTACAGGAGGCACTATAGACAGCTGCAGTCCACAGGACCCTGGGCTGGAACCCGGAGTAGAGGGCGGGCCCGGGTTCCCCCCAAACCTCCCAATTGACCTGGACTGTGGGTTCTTCCAGAGGGGACGGTCTCTGGGCTGTTCCCCAACCCACATGGTGAATCTCTGAGGCAAGAAAATCCACCAATAAGTGAAGGACCCACCAAGATAGAGGAGGAACTTTGTCACAGTATGTATAAATAACTTTTTGCTGAATGTTCCAGTCTATGCATCCGATGAAGTGGGCTGTCGCCCACGAAAGCTTATGCTCAAATAAATTTGTTAGTCTCTAAGGTGCCACAAGTACTCCTGTTCTTTTTGCGGATACAGACTAACCCGGCTGTTACTCTGAAACCTGTCTAATAAAGATGAGACTTGAACATCCCGTTCTACTTCAGCAAAATGGCCAAGAAACCTACCACTCAAAACCCCACTAGGTCAGCGTGGAGTTAAGATTGGGGGGGAACTGAAAATCCCTGACATCTCAGGACAGAAGTTGAAGAGAACACTGTCGTTTTCACAAAGTTACAACTGGGTGACCTTTTCAACAGGAATTTATTTCATGAACAATATTTTAACCAAAGTCAAATGTTTGGCCAAAATTGCTTGATGTAATGAAATTTTAAGTGAAAAAAATACTTAAAGAAAATGTTTATTTTGTTTTCTTTTGAATGGACATTTTGAATTCTGTTGTCAAAAAAATTCTTTTGTTAAAACCCCCCACATTTTCTGTGAAAAATTTCAAACAAAAATTTTTATTTGAAATTTTTTCACCAAAATAAAACTGGATTTTTGGCCCATGACTGCTCACAGTGTAAAAAGGCTGAATGTTCATCCTTAAAGCTTGACTTTAATGTCTTTGCATAATCTGGAATTGAAGCTTCAGAGCCCCCTTTCTCGCTCAATCTGCTAATCAGCTCCCATGACCCAGGAGGGCAGGGTGGGGGAGTTTGGAAGGAGAGACTGGTCATATGGGAGGATCAGGGAGTGAAGGAATGTTTGGGGAGAGGCATCTACAAAGCCCTATGGATGGGGGGCGCAGGAGGCAGGCAGGGAACATACACTGCTGGGAGTCAGGGGAGAGGACTCCCGGTACTGAGGGTCTGTGCTTCGTCCCCCCCTTACCCCCACCAGTTTTACTGGCAGAATCACTGCACTGGGAACCCAGGATGGGCAGGACACTGGCAGAGACTGGAAACTGCCTCTAGTCTCCCCATGCACCTTTCCCTCTCTGTGTCCACCTGGTCACCCCAAGGACTCCCTGGTCTCCCACCTGCCTCTTTCTGCCCCACCCACAGGGCTTAGAATGAGCGTATGGGCCCCGTGGCTCTCAGAAGGGCTGCAGTGAGCCCAGCAGGCTGCAGAAGGGACAGAGGGGGAAGGCAGCAGTAGTCGAGGGGAGCCCTGAGCGGCAGGTGCTGGCTGCAGAGCAATGGGTAACAACCCTTAGAGACTCTCTGTAGGGTCCTTGCAGGGTCTCTGTGTGTGGTGGTGGGCAGACAGGGAGCCAGGAGCACTTGGAAGCTCCCTCTCTGCCCAGTGTGTTATTCACGTGTACAGTGCGCTCTGAATCCCCACAAGCATCCCTGCCTCCTGGCTCTCCCCAGCAGGCGTGGCGTGGTGTGGCGTGGCGGGAGTGGGGGGGGAACAGCGCCTCAGCCACCCCACACATAGACCTGCACCAAATTCATTAATGCTGTGAGTGAACCCACTGTGGGTGTTTCAGGGTGAGTCCATGTGTGGATGCGCCTTGCCTGGCACTAAACCACTGCATATGGGTGGCGGGTATCATAGGCCAGGGAGGCTAAGCCTCCCCAAACAGCCAGACATGGTCCCACCCGCACTCTTCCCCGAGGCCCCTTTCCCACATCCTACTCCTCCCCCGTGGCCCCACCCATGCTGCTCCTCTTCCCGCCCTTGCTCAGCCTCTCCCCCGAACCCGGCTGGGGTTGAGGCTAGGGCAGGCAGGGCAGGTGGGCCAGCTGGCAGCCCAGGGCAGCTGGTGTGGGTCGGCCGGTGGTCTGGACTCAGGACGGTTGAGGCGGGGTTCCTCTGGCCATGGTGGGGGGCTCAAGGCTCTGGCTGGGGAGGGGGGGGCACAAAGGGAGGGGAGGGGTGTGGTCTTGGGAGGAAGGAGTGGGGCCAGGGCTAGTCTCCCTGAACGGGGGACTCACATGCTGCCCATGCAGCTGTAGCCAATGGAGTTAACATTGCATGTTACCCACTGCAGCTAGATGGACTGGAAACCCTTGGTTCCCAGCCAGGCCTGGCCACTCCTAGCCCCAACCTAGAAGAACAGACCCGGTTCTAGGGAACTGGCTGGGTCGGTCGGTGTGGCTTTGTGAGTGAGTAGCACTGACACCCCCTGAGTGTAAAACAGGGTCACTTTCATTCTTTCAAACACCTCAGGGTGATTTTGAAACACGCTCACTCTGCTGCAGGTGAATTCGATGGGAGCACGCTTCTTTGGCAAACTCCTTCCTTAAAGAGTCTCCTCCTAACCTCCTGAGCCCACCCCGACCAGGGAATCATAGAAGATTAAAGAAGGAAGAGACCTCAAGAGGTCATCTAGTCCAACCCCTGCTCCAGTTACGACCAAACCCAACTAAATCATCCCAGCCAGGACTTTATCAAGCCGGGTGTGGCGGGGTGATGACTCACTGGCATGGCACCTTCTGCTGGTCATCCAGGGAATTAGCTCTTCCAGACAGGAGCTCCCTCTGCAGGCCGGTGTCTCGCCTGCCGCTGGCCCCCATGTCCCTCCCGCACCCCAGTGCCCTTCAATGTCAGAGTTCTGCCCCCGCAGTAACCCACAAGCTGGGTCTCCCCACCCAGTGGAACCCCCAACCCTCTAAACCCACCTTGCCACAGTGGCTACTGCCAGTCTCCATCTAGCCCCACTCACTGGGGCAGACTGCAGTCTATAAACCACTCATCATTGGCAAGGGGGGTTGGACCAGCTGCCTCTGCCTATCTCTGGGCTGCCCCTCTGCAGCCCCAGTACCTTTTGTGGGCCCTTAACTAGGCCTGCAGCCTGGGGCTTTGCTAGGCTGGAGCTCCCCAGCTCCCTTTGCCCTTCCCCCGCACTGCTCCACCCTAGGTACCCTCCTCAGCTTCCCAGACAGCCAGGTCCTTCTCTCTCTGAAACGAGAGTCTCTTCATGCTTCTGGCCCACCGCCCTTGCCAGCTGGGCCCTGATTGCACTGGCTGCAGCTGTGCTGCTTTCCCAATCAGCCCAGCCTCTCCCCTGCCACAGCCCTCTCCCAGGGCTGTTTTAAGCCCTTCAGGGCAGGAGCGGGGTAAGCACCCCGCTACCCCGGGCCTTAATAATCTCTAAGGATGGAGATTCCACCACCTCCCTAGGTAAAATCCACCCTTCCCTGGCCTTTTCAAAAACTCCTGCACAACAACCAGACTGAACTCCCCCCCCCCACCCCCCGAAGGAGAGCTGAGCTTCACTTGGATGCTGGAGCAGCTGCTGGCCCTTACTTGATGCAGAGAGAACAGACCCAGAAAGTAAATGAGATGGGAGAGGAAATAATCTCCGCCTACCTTTGATCCCTTGGTAGAGACACAACTGGAAGCAATGAGACGATGTGATCAGAGATGTGGCCACGTTTCCTCATGGGCAGAGAGAGAGAGAGATTGAAACTGAGCGTCACGGCCCAAATTCATCATCATATTGATGCAGAGCCTGTCCCCATGGCCCAGCCCAGCTCTCTCCTGTGCCAGCCCCACTGACTGCCCCTGGGAGCAGTGTGGCCAAGTCTGATGATTTTAGTGGCAATCTCATGGCATTTCATGTTCTACGTAAAGCTCCAGGTCTGAGACTCAGGGGCTTCAGTGAGAATCTCAGCTTCCATTAAAAAAAAAAAAAGTAAGTTTATAACCCGTGTGTTTGAGGAGAAAAGTCTGAAGATGTGACCCAAAGGTCACCAAAGATCAAATCCCCCAGGCAAATACAAAGACCTCACACTGGTGACTTGTTGGAAATCCCATGACTTTTAAGCCAATCTCGAAATTGTTGGGGTGACTCAAGTGCTTTGAAAGCTTGGGGCTGGGGACGCTGTGTGAGGAAAGGTTGGCAGGGCAGAGCTGTGTCCAGAGCTCTATTTCCAGAGTTGTTAGATCCTGATTCAGGAAACCACTTACACATGGGCACAGGTGTAACGGCCCTTCCTGACTAGGGGATGCCTTCCTGAACTGCAGCCTTAGCTACCTGCGTGTCGATATTCCATCCATACACATGCCCCTGACTGAGTCCTAGATTGTGGCCATCTCTGGGGCAGGGACTTTCCCCTTCATTACTGATCTGTGCAGCACCTGGCACAGTGGGGTCCTGATCCCTGGTTAAGGCTCCAGGGCACTACAGTAACACACCTAATAAATAATGTACAGCGCCTAGCACAGTGGGGCTCTGATCCATGACTGAAGCTCCAGGGTCCTATTGCAATAGAAATAATTGTTCACAATGATAATCCCTTTCATTATCTCTTTGATCTTTCTCCCCAGCCAGCCTCCCAAAACCACAATTTCACTGTGTCTTTGATCATCTCTCTGGGTACAGGGGATCTAAGGGGTTGTCTCTGCCACATCTGTCTGTACATTTGCTGACATTGCTTAGCCTCACTCTCATACCCACCTTTCTTTCCCAGCAGATAAAGCACCACAGCCAGAACCAGGATGGCAGGGATTGTAATTCCCAACAGGAGGTTTAGAGGCAGCCCTAGGAAAGAACCTCGATTGAATGGCCTCTTCAAGCAGCCACCGGCAAGTCCCCACTGGCTGGAGCTGGCCGAGCCCTGTGGTAAGTGACCCCTCATGTCCTCATGAACATACCCGGGGAGCTCACCCCGCGGCTATCTGCAGGGCAAGTTTATTGGCTGTTCTTTGTGAGTAAAGTTCGTGAAGTTTTTCCAGAAAAATTTTTTTTGCCAAACTTTTTTTAAAAATCAAAATGCAGTTTAACTGAAACCAAAAACTTTCGGCAAAACAATTCACGTGCAAGGACCATCTTAGTCTTTCTACAAAAATAATTTTGAAATGAAAGACAGCATTTTGTTTAGTTTTGAATTGACAGTTTTGTCTCCTTCTGGTTCCGAAACCTTCCAGAAAAGGAAACTGTCAAGTTAAAATGAGGCCTAATGAAAAATGTGTATTTAGCTTCATGAATATTTTTTCATCAAAACACTGAAATTTCCCATCACACATTTTGAATGAAATAGTTTTCTTCACAATTTTTTTGTGACAACAAACCTGGATTTCCCCCCAGCTCTAAGGGCAAGCTCCTCAAGGCAGGAAACAGTCTTGTGGGAACTGCCCTGCTTCAGGGAAGCATCACTATTCGGGACAGCGCCCAGGTACAAACTTAACTTCAAACAGCCATTTTAAGGACTGCAGCAGGTGCTTAACTTTAAGCACCTACATAGGTGCTGTCCTGAATAGGGTTGGACTGGAGCACACGCTTGAGAGCTTTCCTGAGTGAGGGCCAGAGATCTGTACAGCATGCAGAGATGTGTGCAGAAGAGTTTTTCATCAGAAAATGCTGTTTCTTCAAAATCAAAACCTTTTGAAAAGGCTCTTCAGTCTTTTGGAATCGAAATGTTCCTGAACTTCTGTTCCATGCAAAATCTGAAATTTTGACTTTTCATCCTAATTCAGGATTTCTCACAGGACAGAAATGTTGTGTCCCCAGGAACTCTTGAGGCACAAATAACATTAGTATCACTCTGGCAAGAGTCACTAGGTGACGCTGTTACACAAAGTCTGACACCATCTTTTCCTTGCTCTTGAAGCTCTGCATGCAGCCTTTGCAGGCATACTCCTTGGGTGTTGGTCTGTTGATGCAGGCACTTTGGGGGCAGCTGAGGCAAACAGCCAGGTTCGGGCTCTGCTAAAGTCAGTTCCTGGGACACAGTTGCTGCCTGGGAACCAGGCACTGGTGCTGGGCTGAGATTCCTTAAAGAGGGGTTTTCCCAGATGCTGTTTGTGACACCTCTGTTCCAGGACTGGAGCACATTGTGTAAATAACTAATTATATGGAGAGAAAGAACTTGTGAGCCCAGGTGTGATGATGCATCTGGTGACTCCTTCCAGAACAACACCAAATACAGTGAGTGCAGAGGGAGGAAATAATTCACTGACTGCTGGTTTAGCAGAGGGGGTCCATGAACTCCAGATGAAACTCTTTCCCATCAGAAGGGTTTGGGATTCCCCCTTTGAAAGAGCCATTTTCCTGCCCTGCGAAGATGTTTCCAGGCTCGGCAATGCTGGTTAAAGCCTGGGAGAGCTGCAGGGAGAATGCGCAGCATTGGATGAGCCTGCCACCCTGTTGTGTCATTGTGTGTTTCCTCTACATCCATCGTCACGGTGATCACACTCAGACTGGGGGTTGCCCAACCCAGGACCCATCTTTCGCTAAATAGAGACCCCAGAATAAAGAAATGCTTCAGAAGCATTTACCTTGTGGGGAGGAACCCCCGACACCACCACTGCTGGAGTCATCACCTAGGCAATAAATACACAAGAGATCAGAGCAGAGCATGGCCCCACTCCAAGCCCACACACTGCCCTAATGCAGCTACACCATGGGCAATAACTGGCTGGTGGCCGTGCTGCTGAAAGGGGCCTGGAGTTAGGGTGACTCACAAACTGAATGACTCAGCAGTGTGAGGTAGTTGTAAAAAGGGCTAATGTTGTATGTAGGACACGGGAGGTCATTGTTCCGCTCTGCTCGGCAATGGTGAGGCCTCAGCTGTAGTACAGGGTCCAGTTCTGGGTGTGACACTTTAGGAAAGTTGTGGACAAATTGGAGGAAGTCCAGAGAAGAGCAACAAAAATGATGAAAGGTTTAGAAAACCTGACCTAGCAGGAAAGGTTAAAAACACTGGGCATGTTTAAACTTGAGAAAAGAAGCCTGAGGGGGGACCTGATAACAGTCAGGTCTGTTCAGGGCTATTATAAAGAGGACGATGATCAATTCTCAGTCCCACTGAAGGTAGGACAAGCAGTAATGGGCTTAATCTGCAGCAAGCGAGGATTAGGTTAGACAGTAGGAAAAGCTTTCTAACTATAGGGCTAGTGAAGCTCTGGAATAGGCTTCCAAGGGAGGTTGTGGAATCCCTGTCACTGGAGGTTTTTGAAAACAGATTGGACAAACTCCTATCAGGGATGGTCCAGGTTTACTTGGCCCTGCCTCAGGGCAGGGGGCTGGACTTGATGACATCTTGAGGTCCCTTCCAGCCCGACATTTCTATGATGTCCCTGACCCCCACCTGTCTGGGTTGGGCCGTCTGCGCTGAGATGGTGAAAATTGGGGGCTGGGTTCCCTGTGTCAAATTTTGAAGAAAGATTTTTTGTTAGAAATTTTTCGTTTCAGATTTTGATGAATTTCAGCATTTGAATGTTCAGGGGTTTCTTACTGAATTGTTCTTGCTCTGCCATTTACCCCCTGCCCACTTAGGGCTTGTCTACACTGGCACTTTACGGCGCTGCAACTTTCTCACTCAGGGGTGTGAAAAAACACCCCCCTGAGTACTGCTGTCTCTCAGCGCTATGCCGTGACTACACAGCCATGTTAAAGCACTGTCACAACCAGCGCTTTAACGTTGCTAGAGAAGACATGCCCTTATTGAATTGTTGTTCTCACTCTGACATTCACCCCCCAATTCATGTGATGCTGAGTTGCTGGGCAGGACTGAGCGAGGATATGGACACACACACACACACACAAACACTCACACACACATGCCTTACCACTGACGCTGAGCTGCAGGGCAGGGCTGAGCTGGGATCTGTTCACCCGGTTGTCACTGTCCTTGATCTCATACCCACAAGTGTACTTCCCAGAGCTGACTCCAGACACCATATGGTTATAGTCATAGACGGCCTTCTTCTCCAAGCCCCTCTGGGATGAAACCTCCTCCCAGTTCTTGCAGAAGACGATGCGGGTGACCAGGAACTGGGAGAACACGGAGCACTGGAGCCGCACGGAATCCCCTGGCCGGGCAGACGTCTGCTTCAGGTGGAGGGTGGGGGCACGTAGAGCGCCTGGGAAGGGAATGGGTCAGAGCTGTAGGTGGGGAATTGATGATGCCCAGCACTGTTGATGGGGCAGGAGGTAAATGGTGCAGGAGATAAATGGCGGGTGGGTCTGTGCCACATCTCAGATGGAGGCTCTGATTACAGCCAGCTGGGCAGACCGGGGGACAAACGCTCTCTGGTGACTGGAAGCTTTAGTCCCTGGGATCATTTGGGTTATGGAAGAGCCTGGAGGCTCCCAGCTTGGTTCCCATTGTCTGGCGCTGTGAACTCTTTTAGAATAAGGGGCCCTGGTGCTGGAACCCTGTTGACCCAGCTGGGGCAGTATGGTTGGGAGAGAGGCGACCCCTCAGCGTGGCCAGCCCTGGCCATTGAGGGCTGACTAGGCAGGGACCTCAGCCTACCCCAGCAGCCCATACAGTGAAGGTCACTTCCTGCCCCATGGAGCTCACCAGCTGACAGCCAAGGAGCTGTGTCCAGTCCCTAACCCCTCCGATGTCTGCTCTAACATCCTCCCTGTCCCTGTGCCCCTCCTTTCCCTAGTCCCCGGCTGGCACAGGGGGCACCAGGAGCAATTCCAGGCCCAGGTTAAGGGAAGGTCCTTGAGCAGCGGCAGGGACCGGATCCCCCTTTCCCAGGAATCGCCAGGGCGATGGGACCCAGCTCTGAACTCGCAGGAGAATTGCTGCTGTCTCTGGGTAGGTCAATACCTGCCCACCACCTTCCCGACCCCAGCGGGGCCCCCTGCTGCTGCCTTTCCCAGGGAGCCAGCAAAGAAATGGCTCCACCAGCCCCTGCTGGGCTGGGCACAGGGTTGCTGGACATGGCTCCCTGGCCCGGGTCATACACGAGCTCAATCTGGGTTATATAATGGT
>NW_020690801.1:0-1750 GCF_002925995.2 Terrapene triunguis
GAATAGTCCTAAGAAAGTGGTGGCTGCAGCAGGGACCAAAAAAGGCAGAGTAAAGCCCCGCAAAGGTCACTGCTGACAAACCCAGAAGGTGGTTGTCATAAACAGACAGTTAAGGGTTAATGCCTCTCTTACCTGTAAAGGGTTAAGAAGTTCACCTAGCCTAGCTGACACCTGACCAGAGGAACCAATGGGGGGACAAGATTTTTCAAGAGGAAGGAGGGAAGTTTTTCATTTGTTCTCATCATTAAGTTCTGTGCCGGAGTGAAAAGATCCAGGAATCAACCAGGGTAGTGAGTATTAGAGAAGGAATAAATTAGCTTATGTATATTTCCTTTTGTAACTTCGTTTTACATAAGAGGGGGAATTAAATTGGGTTTTTCTTTTGTGTAACTAAGGTTTTTGCCCAGAGGAAAATCCTCTGTGTTTTTGAATCTGTTGTCTGTGAGAATAGCTGGCATGCTAATCTCACAGAGGTTTTCCTTTCACCCTTTTTCTTTAATTAAAAGTCTGTTCTTTAAAACCGGATTGATTTTTCCTTGTTTTAAGATCCAAGGGGTTTGGATCGGTGTTCACCAGAAAATTGGTGGAGAAGTCTCTCAAGGCTACCCAGGGAAGGGTTATAGTACTTGGGAGGGAGATATTTTGGGGGCAAGACAAAGTTCCCAAATAACTCATAAATGGTTGTTTAAACAATTTGGTGGTGGCAGTATACTGATCTAAGCTGGTAATTAAGCTTAGGGGTTCTCATGCAGGTCCCTACATCTGTACCCTAAAGTTCAGAGTGGGGGTGAAACCTATAACATGGTGGCAGAGGTGGGATTCAAAGGAACCAAAAGCCAGTAGATTTTTTTTCTCTCCTTTGAACTGCTGGGGAAGCAGTGAAGAGAGATATAGATCTTATCTCTCTTCACCTGAAGGCAAACAGGTTAAGTTTTTCTAACAAGGGCTTTGTTAGAAGAAGGTCCAGCTGTGATAGCTAGCAGATAATTAACATTTGGAAAAGAAGTCACAAAACCGGTTTTTCTTGTTTCTTTCTTACTGGGGGGGGGGGGAGATGACAGAAAGGGACACACAAAAGAAGCTAGAATTGGCCATTTTTGAGGCTGAAGAAAAAGCAAAAGAACACAATAGACAGATGGCCAAATTTGAGGCTGAAGAAACAGCAAAAAGGGAGGCAGAGGCAACTGCCCACGAAAGAGCTTTGGAAATTGAAAAGGCAAGGGATGAAGCAGAAAGGGCCAAGAAAGAGGCTGACCACCAGAGGGCTACGGAGATCCAGAGGGAGTCCCAGAAGCATGCACTGGAGTTAGCTGAGTGGCTAGGCAGCAGTTCTGCAGAAAAGGCCCCAGGCCCTAGGGGTTACAGTGGACGAGAAGCTGGATATGAATCAACAGTGTGCCCTTGTTGCCAAGAAGGCTAACGGCATTTTGGGCTGTAGAAGTAGGGGCATTGCCAGCAGATCGAGGGATGTTGTTATTCCCCTCTATTTGGTATTCGTAAGGCCTCATCTGGAGTACTGTGTCCAGTTTTGGGCCCCACACTACAGAAAGGATGTGGACAAATTGGAAAGAGTCCAGCGGAGGGCAACAAAAATTATTAGGGGGCAGGAGCACATGACTTATGAGGAGAGGCTGAGGGAACTGGGATTGTTTAGTCTGCAGAAGAGAAGAATGAGGGGGGATTTGATAGCTGCTTTCAACTACCTGAAAGGGGGTTGTAAAGAGGATGGATCTAGACTGTTCTCAGTGGT
>NW_020690802.1:0-2979 GCF_002925995.2 Terrapene triunguis
CTTCAGTGGGAGTACACACAATACACACACAATGGCAGATTGGGCTTCTAGCCATGAGCACAAGAGTCAAGCCCAGATCTTCAGCAGAACTCTGCTGGGTGCAGCGGAGGAGATGGTGGTTGGCCAAGGTGACATTGTTGTCCATGGTACTATTTATGTGCTTAAAATCAGGCAAAGGTTTAAGTGTTTTGCTGAATTTTGACCTTAAAGCCACCTTAGTGCTGTTCTATATTATGCTCAGATGCAACAGCTCTGGGAGTTGCTTCACCACAAGCAATAACTGCAGCTAGTTTCACAGCCTCTTTTCATTGCCATGGTGCCATGAAGAGTCAGCAGCAGGGTCAGGTCAAGGATCTGCCTCTCCATGTTTCCCCTCTAACTGTTTTTGACATCACAATCACATTAATCAGAGAAAAAAAAAAAAAAAAAAACCCACACCCTTCAATTATTTTTATACAAATATTAGTACTTAATTGATCCTGAACAATTTTCAAAATGTATTTTCACAATAGTTTTGTATGGCACTGCCGTTCACCTGTTATGTTGTGAAAGTCAACAGGCTTGCCCTATAGATAGTTTTCTTGCCCTCTGTAATCACAAAGAAAACCCAGTATTCCTTATCATCTTTTATGGGGATAACTTGGGAAAGCTGCAAGAATCATGTACCCAGTATTCCTTAACAGCAAGTGCACTGGGTTTGTGCTTTTCTCGTGTTTTAATATTCTGGTGCTGTTCCCATGTTTTAACATTCCTCTTTTTCACCTGCTTTCCACCCAGTGTATGCAAAGGGAGATTTTTTTCTTTTTTCCCCCTTCTCTTTTTTTTTAAAAATTCTTTGTGGAGCATATTTATTTTTTCAAGATAGGAACCTCGATAGTTCAACTCTGAAGCTCTGCCAGAAGGGAACAAAATGTGATGAATTTTAAACACTATTTTTTTCTTAAGATGTCTCTGACTAGCTGCAGGTAATTTGAACACTTCCAGATTTTGGTGGATGTTTAATAAAAATAGAAAAAGTGCTTGCAATTTGTGGTGGAAAGGGAGACATTGCTTGTGTTGCACTGAATCATTACACCAGCCAATTAAGACAGATGCCTAGTAGATATAAAACACTGGATTGGGACTCAGGAGACTTAAGTTCAGTTCTTAGTTCAGTTACAGGCTTCCTGTGTGACCTTGGACAATTTTCTTAATCTATCTATTCTGTGCCTCATTTTCTCCTCTGTACAATGAGGATAATTCTTCACAGGGTTGTTGGAAGGAAAGAAATCCATTAGTGACTGACAGTCACAGATACTTTATTGATAAATAAAATATAATGTTGTAGTCCACAATGACAAGTCTAAAGAGTCTGTAACATACACGTGCATTACCCCTTTATTAGCGGACATAGAAGCAGAGGTCACCAAACAGACAAAACAACAATCTAATGAGGAGTCCGGTGGTACCTTAAAGACTAACAAATGTATTTGGGCATAAAATTTTGTAGGTAAAAAACCCACTTCTTCAGATACATGGAGTGAAAATTACAGATGCAGGCATTATTATACTTACACATGAAGAGAAGGGAGTTACCTTAAAAGTGGAGAACCAGTGCTGACAGGGCCAATTCAATCAGGTTGGATGTGGTCCACTCCCAATACTTGATGAGGAGGTGTCAATGCCAAGAGAGGGAAAGTTGCTTTTGTAGTGAGCCAGCTACTCCCAGTCCCTATTCAAGCCCAAATTAATGGTGTTAAATTTGCAAATTAATTTTAGTTCTGCAATTTCTCTTTGAAGTCTGTTTTTGAAGTGTTTTTGTTGAAGTATGGCTACTTTTAAGTCTGTTATAGAATGTCCAGGGAGATTTGAAGTGTTCTTCTACTGGCTTTGATATGTTACCATTCCTGATGTCTGATTTGTGTCCATTTATTCTTTTACGTAGAGACTGTCTGGTTTGGCCAATGTACATTGCAGAGGGGCATTGCTGGCACATGATGGCATATATCACATTAGTAGATGTGCAGGTGAATGAGTCCCTGATGGTGTGTCTCATGTGGTTGGGATTTCCACCTGGATTTCAATAGGAATAGTTTCAAGATGTCTATTGCATAGACTGGCCGATTTCTCTACTATTCCAAAATTCTTTTCCTGCAGAATTCTCACATGCATACCCACCAATCCTAGATTTTGAGGGCCTGATCCAAACCCCACAGAAATCAAAAGGCATATGTCCATTGAGTACAATGTAATTTGAATCAAGCTCTTATTGCAAGTTGCTCCAAAATTTCCTCCTTAGGTACTTTGATGGATCTTAACGCTGAAATCTGAAAAGCACCCTGGGAAAAGATCCTCATGATTATCAGTATAAAGATGAATAGGAAAACAATCACTTAACTTCTTCTTTCATTTCCCCTCTGCTTTTCATGCCTTCATGTTCTACGATGTATAGAAATTCACAATCAGAATTACAGCCTTTTTTGCTACTATTGTACTTAAAGACGTTGTATTCATCTTATCTTCATCTATCTTGGTCTTTAAACCAGCCCTTTTCATTATAAAATGACTATAATATTTTTATGAAATAATTATACAAATAACTTCAGTATATACCAAACATACTATAGTCATTTGTAATATGAATGCGGTATCATGTGGTTATAGCCTCTCTAAAAGCAGACAAAATAGTCAGGTGCAAAGATGCTGATGTGTTTTGGTTAATCAAATAATGGTTGAAAGAGTCATCTGTGTATTTATTGCTTTTCATCCTCAGTGTATATTACACATTTCCTCACTTCCCCTTGTATCTATTAGGCGCTAACAGAATTTTTCCATGCTTCATGTGCAGAGCATCCTGGTTGCATCATTAAAGAGAGAGAGAGAGATTTAAGCTTGAATACCCTGGTGCTAACTTCTGGCTTTGTTTCTATTATTTGGCAGAGCACCTGGCAGAAGATGGACATAATTGCATTCCTGGTCTTCTTTTTTAATTCCTCCCCC
>NW_020690803.1:0-3813 GCF_002925995.2 Terrapene triunguis
GAAGTGCTTTGCTGGGACAGGGATTAAACCTGACAGAAAGAATAACAATTTTAATGAAAGATAAGGTTATTCAAGAGTTTGTCTTGTGCATGTAGTTCTTTAAATAAGTCAATTCTAGCAGGGTCATTCATAGCCATTACTCTGTGGGTCACTCCTGGCCACACTACTGTACCACCTTTCCTTTCATTTACTTACCTCCAATTTTCCCTTGTGAACAAAGCACTTTCTTGCCATCTCTGCAATTCTATCAACTTTATCATAGCCTCAATTCCTCCCATTTACTCAGTCATCATAGGGTCTTAAATCATTTTTCTGCACATTGAACTAAGGTGCATTTACAATTACATTTCCCTTGACAGTTCTCACTCACTTGGACAAGCTCTCCTCTGCTCAGCAAAGCTGTAAGCTTGGAAAGCTTTTCCAGGCTTTTCCTGTTGTCATTTATTTGCTTACTCAGCTCTGCCAACACCAAGGGCTACATTCTGTACCAAGTCGTACCCTGTGTAACTTCAGAGGAACTGAACTCCTCTCCTTTCCTGCCACATGCTCTTCTGACTCTCCTACTTGGTGACAACTCTATTCTCCATGTACCTAAAACTTACAACCTTTGTGTCAACCATGAGTCCTCTTCTTCCCTCTCTACATGGCTGATGCTGCTAAATCCTGCAAGGTCTTATGCTACAAATCTGTCTGTTCATTTCTACTGAGAGTGGGCACCCAAACGTTGGTTATTTCTCTCTTTGAAAACTGCAGCCTCTTTTTCTCTCCTCTCCTGAACTCATCTTCCTCACCAGGGTCCATCCAAAACCCCAGCCACAAAAATTGTGGCCTTTGCTCAGGGCTCTGACCCAGGGTCACCCAGAGGATTCAGGGGGCCTGGGGCAAAGCAATTTCAGGGGCCCCTTCCATTAAAAAAAGTTGCAATACTATAGAATACTATATTCTCGTGGGGACCCCTGTGGGGCCCGGGGCAAATTGCCCCACATGCCCCCACCTCTGGGCGGCCCTGTTCTGACGATCTCCCAAGCCCTTCACTAACTTGCTATTACCTTCTGCATCAAATTTAAGCAGTTTGTCTTTGCCTTCAAGTCCTCAGGCATCACCTCTCTCCTCTAATCTCTTTTCATTGCCCTGCTCAGTCCCGTTCCTCTGCTCTGTGTTTGTTTATGCACTGTTGGTGCTATAGAAATAATCTTTGTGCTAGTTATACTATGGTTACACATGGTCAGATTCATAATCATGTTGCAATTTTAATCTATTCATGCTGCATTTAAGTGCAATGGAATATTTGCATGTACAGAAGCACCCAACGTTCCAAAACAGTGTTCATCTGATTTCCATCTGTGATATAAGGTCAAGTTTATAGTAGTTAGATCAGTGGCATGGAAGTTAAAAAGGATCTAAATTATACTCCCATTTGAGCCCTATGGGCCTAAAGCGTTAATGCCTATTGAGCCATATGTACTTGCACAAGCAGTCCCCTATTGCCATCGGGTACCTCTGATTATGCTGTATAGTTTTTAAAGACGCCACAGATCCTACCAGACTGATTTCTGAACTGTGCGACGCTACCATCTTGAACACCACATTTCAAAAAGTAATGAAACCAAGAGTGCCAATTTACACCACCTGAAGGGCTAGCTCTATTTCACAAGCACGTCCAGACGTATGGATGTCACTTGCCCAAACCTCTAACTTGTCAATATAAAAATCAAAGGACCATTAGATCTCATTATTTGAAGAATTCCCATTGGCCACTGGGTCAGTTGTACATTTCACTTTCCCTTCCTCCCCATTTTACCATCCAGTCTAGTTCAGAACATGGGTCATTTAAAATTCCCACAACTTTTTTTTTTTTAAATGGGCTCAGACTTCCTTATAGACTACAGAAGTGGGTCTGCAGAGACCTGGCTTATGCTTGTACAGTTTTAAATGCACACACATGACTTCAGATTTGCTAGAGCTTTATTTTTAAATGTCTCTTGGTTTTAATAAAGAGCAAACACTGCCTTAAAAGGAGCACCTAGCCTATGGAGTGATGTTTCAGGCAATCCATACAATATGATAAGCAAACATACTAAAGTTTTTAGAGCTGTAGTCACTTAATTATTAGCAATGATTAAGGAGCAAATCACTCAGATTTTCATTTAACATTTTGACATCCCAAGGAAACATTATTTTATAAAATTAAATATAATAAATTCCATAAATTAAAGTATCTAATTACATGATAGTGCCTGCTGAGTAAAGTATTTTAGCATGATAAACCCGTAAAAGCAAGTCAAGGAATGCCAATGGCTATCAGGTATTCCTTGGCCTTTCAATAGATCTTCTAATATACTTCACAGAAAAGTGGAGTCAACAGGCATAATTATTTCTAGAGATTATTTGTAAAGCTACAAGTTCATGGAAAATTGCTCCAGCCAGTGAGTTCATAACCCTACTGAGAGCTTAACTCAAATAAGAAATAAATGGAAAATAAACCAACAAGAGAAAAATGAAAGCAACAAGAAATTAAAAAGTGCTTTCCTCATCATTCAGAGGCTCCCATTCATAAGCAATGACAACCTTGATCCAGCAAAGCACTTAAGCATGTTTGCTATCTTAATAAATATATATAAAAAACTTTACATTATAGTCAATTGTGTTTCTGGTTATATGGTGTATTTATTTGCATAGCAACAACAGTATGAAATCAGTGCAACTTTTTCAGCTCAATCATGAGCTTCCTTAATTTCCTCCTCATCCAAAGGTGATCAGGAGGGCCTATAATCACCCATGCAGACTTCGCACTTGCATTACATTTGGAAACTAGTTTGGACATCTACATATCTTTGACTACTTGCTATTTTCCAGTATGTTACATTTTCGTAATGCCTGACACAGTCTGTGTACCACTTCAGTTATGTGGTAAAGACAAGATCTCATCTTTTTTAAAAGATAATTTTTTTTAGCCCTAATTAACTCTACCAGATGATTTTGTTCTCCCCTTTAACTTGTTTGTACAGTGGTGTACAAACCACCTGTGCCTTTATTAAAGTGTTCTTAAGTACTCTCCAGGATGATTCTGCGGCTCCTAAGTATTTGTGCTTTAATCTTCAGAATGCTCAAAACAAACATTCAGTTCCCGTTTTTTAAACATGGATATAACGAACTAAATCTTAACTCAATATAAACTCACATTTAAACTTTTACATCTGACTTTTGTTTTGAATTCTTTATGTGATGTATGTGGGCAATATGTATATTTCTTAGGGTATGTCTACACTACAAGGGTAATTCGATTTTACTTAAATCGAATATGTGGAATCGATATTGCAAAGTCGAACGTGTGTGTCCACACTAAGGACACACTAAGGACAGTAATTCGACTTTGTGAGTCCACACTAACGGGGCGAGCGTCGATATTGGAAGCGGTGCACTGTGGGCAGCTATCCCACAGTTCCCGCAGTCCCCGCTGCCCATCGGAATTCTGGGTCGAGCCGCCAATGCCTTCTGGGTAAAAAAAATTTGTCGTCATCCGTCCGTCACTAACGCCCTCCCTCCCTCCATGAAAGCGCCGGCGGGAAATCAGTTCGCGCACTTTTCTGGTCAGTGACAGCGCGGACGCCACAGCACTGCGATCATGGATCACGCTGCGACCATCGCTGCACTTGTGGCCGTTCTCAACACCTCGCAGCTTATCATACACCTTTCCCTGAGGCAGATGAAGAGTAATCAGGCGAGGAGGCTACGACACCGCCGTGATGGCCTGAAGTCGGAGAGTAGCACAGAGCTGTCAGAAACCACGAGCCCCAGCGCCCAGGACATCAC
>NW_020690804.1:0-2058 GCF_002925995.2 Terrapene triunguis
AAGAAGACTTTTTAGTCTGGCAGAGAAAGATCCAATGGCTGGAAGCTCAGGCTATAGGGTGGTGAGGTTAAGAAATAAGTAGATGTTAGATTTTGGATCTAAGTTAGCCCAAGTGTAGAGGAGGATGGGAAATTGAAGTTGCTAGTGTGAGAAAGTCAGAGATAAGTTGGAGACAGAGTGTTATAGGAAAATAAGAGTTAGCAAGGACAGAGCCCAGGGTTATGTTACCATTATGTCTGGGTTATAACTGGTTTAAGCAAGGTTTTTAATCAGTGTTTTTGAGAATTGTTGAGAATGTTTTATTAAAATGCTACCTATATTGATAATATGGGAAGGACATTGGTGCAGATGTTAATTTAAATAATGTGTAATATAAAGAACCAATAAGGAGGTGGTGGATATATAATTATAGTAAAGGACAGTTTAATGTTAATTAGTATTACAATAGAATATAAAAGGAGTAGCCTTGCTAAATTGTAGAGATATGCCATTAACATCTAAAGGGTACTGTCACTCTGTTCTCAGTGGATTGATCACCCATTGATATACCATTCCATCTTTGAGTGCAAGTGTACTTGTAGGATTGTGTATGTGGTAGTTGCATACCTGTTTGCTTAACTAATCATTTTTCTTTTTAATAAAGATTGGTTGTATCAGTCAAAGAGTTGCCTGGGGGTTCTCTACTAAATACATTTTCTGCAACTGACCTAGAGGCTCGAACCTGAAAACTAAGTATGGTTTTATTTCATCCTTATCATTAACTACTTAATATTAATTGGGAACATTTCAACATAAAGGCTACAACAGTGAGTGTAATTAACCATCAGAACAACTTACCAAGGAATGAAGTGGATACTCCATCACTTGGAGTCTTTAAATCAAGACTGGCTGTTTCTTTCTAAAAGATCAGCTATTGCTCAACCACAAGTTATTGGCTGGTTGCAAGAATCACGGGGTGAAATTCTCTGGTCTGTGTTATGCAGGAGCTCAGACTAGATGATCATAATGGTCCCTTCTAGCTTTGATATCTACAAATCTGTGACCTTATATGTCTCTTATATCCCTAACAGCAATTATGCGTTTATAGTTCACTGAAAGTCAGTATAATCCAGGGTGGTTGATCAGTGCTCTGAAACTCTGGCAGGGATCTATTCCTGGCTTTGCCACTGACCGGCTTCATGGTCTTGAGGATGTCACTTCCCATGTTCTGTCTCAGTTTCCCCAGTACTAAAATTGAAGCTTTTATTTTGTGACTTAGGAAGGAAGGGAAAGACTGTGAAAGGCACAAAAAGGACATAGGATAGGTGCCTAATCCTGTTCTTTTGCCTTTGGAACTCTTCGCCAAAGAGCTCTAGAGAAAGGCTTAGTATTATTATTGCATACAGGAAAACAAATAATGCATGTAAGGCTACTAACTATACTAGCAACATTTACTCACCCTTACCCTTGTCCTTATCACGGTTCAGGGCTAGCTGTACCTTTGACACCTCTCAGTGCAGATGAGAGATCTTGAGCCTTTACCTCACTACAAACCCGCAATTCTCCCACTCTTTAGACCCAGTCCTCGGGTTGCAACACCTGTTTACCAGCTGTGAGTGCTTAGCAGGCCTGACAAGGTTCATCGGCCCTTGCAAGACTTCCCCACAGGGAGCTGTGACTGGGGTGAACACAGTGACCCAAACCAGCCTTTGTGAAGCCAAGTATCATTTAATCTGAACAGCAGGAATCAAAGCATAACACAACAGCTGACATGCATCTGTCTGGCCTAAAGCTTAGGTAGGCTTAGCTTATCCAGACAGCTGGTTCTGGGGGGAACAGTCTGTACCCCTGCAGCCTCTGCGTCCCTCTCTCCTAAGCTTCAACAGCTCAGATTTTCAACCACTCCCAAAGCTCTTTGTTCCAGTTTCTCACCTGTTGGTCCTCCTGTCTGCGGTTACCAGCCCCAGTGCTGAACCCAGCATGGTGGAGGTAACACTTCGATGGCACTGATGCCAGGACTGTCCTTAAAGTACCTGGAAACAGTAAGATATCAGGCGTTATTGTCTGCTTCCCAGCCTA
>NW_020690805.1:0-4486 GCF_002925995.2 Terrapene triunguis
CCCCCCCCCCCATCCACCAGGACAAGGCCCCTTGGGTTGGGGGGGGGAGCTGCCCCCCACCAGGCCCAGAATTCTTGCAGCAGGTGCGGTGGTGCTGCCCATAACGCCATCCCGCCTGTCTTTCCCTCCCCATTGCCATTTCAGCCCCCCAGTCCAGCCCCCAGGCCCCCAGCCAGGGAAGCAGCAGCCCCCCAGCCCCGGGTGAGCCTCAATCCCCTTGGGAAGCAATTGGCGAGGGGAGGGGGGTTACAACATACCCAAATGTCCAAAGCCCACGATCCCGACCTTCCGCCTGGCCGGCCCCTCGGACATCCTGGCCTGCTCGCCCCTGGGCCGAGACACAAGGACAAGCGGGGAGCGTCACGCCGGCCCCACAGAGCGGGGTGTCACTGTTTGGGGAGGGGGAGGGACGCCGGGGCCCAATGCACGGCCGCCCATTCACGCCAGTCCCAGCAGAGCACAGCACGCGACACTGTCAGGGTGGGGCTGGCTCGGAGGGGAGGGGGGTGACAGGTCCCAATGCCGGGCCACCAGGACAGGGTCCCTTCCCCACCTCTGCAGGGCCAACACGGCTACCACAACATCGGTCTATCCCCAGGCACACCCGTCGCTATGCCGCCCCCCCGCCCCCGCCCCATCGCGCTGTCTGTCCGTCTGGCCCATACACAGGTGGGTGGTGCTGTACTGGCAGGATCGGGGCTGCCCCCCTCCCCACCCCGAATCCTGGGCCCCAGCGACCTTCGGTCCCACTCGCCCTTGGGAGAAGTTAATGGTCAACCCGGAGCGTTTAACCCTTTGTGGGGCGCAGGCGCCTTCGGTGTCCTGGTGCCTGAGACGCCTTCCAGTGGCTCAGACTTCCCAATGGGGCGCGGGTGCAGTGCGCACACACACACACACACACACCCCGTCCCTGCCAGCGCACAATCACGCACACACACACACACACACACCCCGTCCCTGCCAGCACACAATCACACACACACACACACACACCGTCCCTGCCAGCGCACAATCACACACACACACACACACACACCGTCCCTGCCAGCGCACAATCACACACACACACACACCGGCCCTGCCAGCACACAATCACACACACGCCAGCCCTGCCAGCGCACAATCACACACATGCCGTCCCTGCCAGCGCACAATCACACACACACACACACCGTCCCTGCCAGCACACAATCACACACACACACACCGGCCCTGCCAGCGCACAATCACACACACACATACACACACTCACACCGTCCCTGCCAGCACACAATCACACACACACACGCCGGCCCTGCCAGCGCACAATCACAAACAATCACACACACGCCAGCCCTGCCAGCGCACAATCACACACACACGCCGTCCCTGCCAGCGCACAATATCACACACACACACACACACCCCGTCCCTGCCAGCGCACAGTCACACACACACACGGTGCCTGCCGGGCAGTGCTTGGGGATATTGTGGGTGGCTGGTCCCTTGGGCCAGCATCTTACCCATCCCCACCCAGTGCCCACGTTCCCATGGGCCCTGGTGTCTGGGGACCTCTGGGGGTGGGGTTCGGGGGGGGGCGGAGAATGTGGCCTTTGGCTTTTCTCCCCCCAGCTCCGGAGGCTGTTAATTGGGAACTGACGAGGCCCAGGCGTGAGCACAGACCAAGGGACCTTTCGTCCCCCTGCCCGGCACGGCACCGAGGTCAGCCTAGGCTGGGGGAGGCGGTGGGGGGGGGGGCTGCTGGACCAGGCATCCCCCTGGCAGGGCCGCACCTGGCACTGGGCAGCGGGCCCGGGGCGCAGTGTGGCTGGCCCAGCCGCAGGTGGCGCTGTAGGCCTGGCATGCGGAGGTGCAGGCCCAGCTGCTGCCAGGAGGCAGGTCCTGCTCACAGCTGGGTTCTGCAGGGGGGGCGGGGCTGGAGCCAGGACTCCTGGGTTCTCTCCCCGACTCTGGGAGGGGAGTGAGGTCTAGTGGTTAGAGCAGGGGGGGGCTGGGAGCCAGGACTCCTGGGTTCTCTCCGCAGTTCCAAGAAGGATGCTGTGTCTCCCCCCCATAGCAGCAGCTGGGTTCCGCAGGCAGGTGGCTGGGTCCTCCTGGTGCCACTGGAGTCCCTGTGCTCACTGGGTCCTGGGCACCGTCGGGGTGGTCGCGTGCCCCCTGCCCACATGGGATCCGTGGCTCAGGCTGCACCGACAGAGACTCGGCCGTTTGCCCACAACCAAAGCCGGGCTCACCCATTGCAGAGGGTGCCTGACCCCTGCCAGGCTCCGGCTGGTGGGGGCCCTTCAAACGCTGCTCCCTCCCCGGGTTCACTGCAGCTCCAGCCCCACAGCAGGAGGGGCCGGGCAGCCCTCCAGGCCAGACAGATTGCAGGGCGTTCCCCCACCCCCCAGCCCAAGGACAGGTGTGATCTCATTGAGCAAACACCTGCAGCATGGGGTTAAACAGGCAGACAGTGAGGAACAGAGGGAGCTGCTCGGGGGAAGTGTGTGTGTGGGGGGAATTTCTGCTGGAATTGCCCAGAGCTTTTCCAAGGTGGGGGGGGGCATCCAGGCAGCTGGCACAGGTGTGTTATGCCAGGGGGTGCATAGACCCCGACGGGGATTTCCCCCCCCCCCCTCGCACTGTGCCAGGACCCTGATAGCGATGCCCCCCCATCATGCCAGGTGCTACACAGCCCCCCCCCTTCCAAAATGAGATAAGGAGCATCCAATACCAGCCACAGGGATCCACTGGCATCTCTGTTCCCTCCCCCCAGTGTTGGCATGGCAACCAGAGAGGGGGTGTCAGAGAGAGAGACAGTTCCCCCAACTCCCACGCCCCCCCGCCCCGCAAGCACTCAGCTGTCCGAACACAGAGCTCTGGCAAGGGGGGGTGTGGGACAGTCTGCACAGGGGAGAGGTCAGGTGCACGGTGCTTATGGTGACACGCATGTGCGATTACACGGGTCGGCCTATGATTCCGGTGGGTCTCTTGTGGGGGCCAGCATGGGTGGGTGCGTGTTAGTGTGGGTGGGTGCAGACAATTCAGTGTATGTGGGTCTGTGTCGGGATGGGCACATGCCTGGCTGCATCCGTGTGATTCTGTACGCGTCTGCCAGCAGGTCTGTGCGTGTAATCTGTGTGCATGAGCTAACGCTGGGGGCGGGAGATAGATAGATAGATAGATGGGGTGGCTGGGGATAGATAGATAGATAGATAGATAGATAGATAGATAGATAGATAGATAGATGGGGTACAGGGGGTAGATAGATGATATTGGGGTACATGGGGATAGTTAGAGAGAGATTGTGTGTGGGGGGGGAGGGGGCGCACGAAGCAGGGCTGCCCAGTGGCTACAGTCCAGGGTTGGAAGTCAAGACTCCTGGGACCTGATCCCATTTCTTCCCTGTCCAACCGGGTGAACTTGGACAAGTCCCATTCCTGTCTCTCGGCCTCTTTGTCTGTATAGATTGTGAATGATGCATAGTCTGTGGCTGCACAGCGCCAGGCGCAACGGGGGCCCCTGATCTTGGTCGGGGTCTGGGCGGCGCCCGGCGCGACGGGGCCCTGATCTCGGTCGGGGTCTGGGCGGCGCCCGGCGCGACGGGGCCCTGATTTCGGTTGGGGTCTGGGCAGCGCCCGGCGCGACGGGGCCCCATCTCAAGCAGTGCCTCTAATGCTACCGTCATGGGAGTAAATTACCCCCGGCCACTGGGATTTCCACATCCTAGACCCTTGCAGCAAAGGTTGGGGGGTGGGGGGCTACCCTCCCTCCCGCCCCCCACTCGTCCCTGCTGTGACACTGAACAGTAATGAGGCTCCCAGTGGCTACAACTTCACAATCAAAAACCATCACAAATCAACAAAGCCCCAGACCCCCTCCCAGCACCGGCGCCACTTACAGGCTGCAGGCAGAGTGTCCCGGGAAGCCCACAGCCCCACGGAAAGCCATCGCCAGGCTGCCGGGGGCCAGGGCCCCGCATCTCCGGTGCAGAGAGTGGGGGGGGCGTCTCCACACCCGGACCAGGCTGGCCCCTCCACACAGGCAGCATCCGGGTCCTCGGCCCCCTGGTGAAGCACGATGCCCCTCTTCCACGGAGAACCCAATTCAGTCTCCTCCATCTGTGTGGCTTTGTCATTACTGGAGGGGTGGCGCCAGAGTCACACAAATGGGACCAGACCACACGTGCCCGACCCTGGCTGTGGGGGCGTCAAGCAATTGTCTTGTGGACCTGCAATGTCTCCTACAACCCCTCACCCAGTTAAAGGCCTTTACCAGCAACTTACATCGCAACTGCAATGAGAACCCAGGCGTCCTACCTCTCCATTCCGCTCTAATCCACTAGACCCAACCCCACTCCCCTCCCAGAGCTGGGGAGAGAACCCAGGAGTCCTGGCTCCCAGCACCACCCCCTGCTCTAACCCACCAGCCCCCACTCCCCTCCCAGAGCCGGGGAGAGAACCCAGGAGTCCTGGCTCCCAGCCCCCCCTGCTCTAACCACTAG
>NW_020690805.1:4586-5928 GCF_002925995.2 Terrapene triunguis
ACCCACCAGCCCCCACTCCCCTCCCAGAGCCGGAGAGAGAACCCAGGAGTCCTGGCTCCCAGTTTTCCCTGCTCTAACCCACCAGACCCCACTCCCCTCCCAGAGCCAGGTAGAGAACCCAGGAGTCCTGGCTCCCAGCCCCACCTGTTCTAACCTACTAGTCCCCACTCCCCTCCCCCAGCTGAGGAGAGAACCCAGGAGTCCTGGCTCCCACTCCAGTGCCCAATCCCCAGGCCAGTATGCTGCAGGGTTGCCGGGGCCTAGGTTTAACCCAGTCGGTGCCCGTTGCATGAGCACCGAGGGGAAAAGCCTGGCGCGGCCGAGTGACGGCCGCACTACAATGACTCTCCTGTGTCCCGGGAAGGGCAAGACGCCCTGGCTGAGCTCCAGGGGCAATTTCCTGGCTTTGCCACAGATTCCCCCAGGAGCTTGGGCCAGACACGCACCCCCTGGGCCCCAGTGCCCATCTGGAACATGGAGGTGGGGGGCGCCCAGCTGTGGGATGGAGGGGTGACTACAGAGCGGAGCCAGAGGCGGTGCTGGGGGCAGGTAAATAGAGACTGGCGGGGTGGCGGGGCTGGAGACACACAGCTAGGAGGCTGTGTATCAGGACGGACAGACACCCAGAGGTTGGAAGGAATCCATTGCAAGCTCCTTGCTTTGCTTTAGCAAGGTTTGCGACCCCCTCCCCCCTCGCAGCACCCCGACCCCGACCCCCAGGCCTTGCACCCGAGGGTCCCTTCCCAACTTCTGCTGCTGCTCGGGGGGTGGGGGGCTGCAGCTCCCCCTCTCCCCACACACAGCCGGTCTGGGCTCGTGTTCCTGTCCCAGTTGACACCTGCCGGGTGCGCCCCCACCCACCCACCCACCCATCCCCGGCGGCGTGGGCAGGGATGGGGACGCCTGTCAGGACGTCTCCTCCCGCCTCGTTGCATGGTTCAGCCCAGCGATGGCAGCCTGTAATTCATCCAAGCACGTTCGGGTGTGGGGGGGCCGGGGGGGGAGCGGCCCTGGGGAAGGGACCACGTGACTGTGAAGAACAGGGAGCGGACAGAGCGGCTGGGAACCAAGGAGAGAGAATTCCCTGCAGCAAACACCCTGTAGCCTGAGCCACAGGCGCTGCTGACAGCAAGGCCGGGGAGACGGGGGCCGGCGTATCCTGCGACCAGGGCTTCATCTGGGCCAGGGCTGAGCCCCGGCACCTCTGGGCTTGGCCGTTCCTAGTCCCAGCGCCTCCGGGCCTGGCCATTCCTAGCCCCCCGGCACCTCCGGGCCTGGCCGTTCCTAGCCCCCCGGCGCCTCCGGGCCTGGCCGTTCCTAGCCCCCCCGCGCCTCCGGGCCT
>NW_020690806.1:0-6479 GCF_002925995.2 Terrapene triunguis
CTGCCCAACTGCCCAGCCCTTGGAATAGGGTTGGTCCTAGTTGTAAGAGGAGTAGGTAAAAGCAAGGCTGAAATGCACTGAGCTCCAGCTATTATGGGTAGGTAAAATGGCCCATAGGCAGCCATTCAAGACTGCTGTAACTTAGAGCAGCCCAGTTGTTCTTAGTTGCATGGGGAGACAGAGGTGGGCAGGGTCCATAATTTGGAGAGTACAATGAAGATTTAAAGCCATCTTTGCCATCCCTCAACCCCTGACTGGGTTGTGCCTCTGAAGTGGCACTGCTCAGGAGGTGCAGCTCAGAACCTCTCTCTCTCTCTCAAATGAGATTTGTGGGAGCTCAGTGTTTCTGAAAAGCAGGCCTGTTATACTTATGTACTTAAATAGGGATTTAGGAGCCTAGCTCTAGACATCCATTTTGACCATTAGAAATATTTTAAGATAATGTTGGTTCAAAAAATCATTATTTACATCTTGAGGCAGCTACTAATACCCCTCCCATACGAGATGCTGCCACAGCACTGGTCTGCCACACACTGAACAGAGACAAAGATGACCAGAGCAACTGTTACCACCCAATGGCTGAATTAGTGGCAAGAAGCAAGTGCCCAAAGCGAGCACATTCCTCAACCCAGCTCCTTGAAGACAGGACTCACGAAAGAGATTCAGAATGTTAGTGTCACGTTGTCTGTGCATTCATGACTTCCAGACTCGATTATTGCCATACGTCACTCCTGTGAATGAAAGCATTGACCTCAGAAAGCATTCACTATAGCTCAGCAACATAAGCTCCCCAAAGTTCATTATTCCTGTGTTACACTCTCTGCACTAGTTCCCGGCTGAATATTAAGTCAGGTTCCAGGTATTGGACCTGATCTTCAAAGTCATCTATGAGACTGCACTTGAGAGACTACATTGCTCCCCATGATATGAGAGCTTCTCAGAAGAGCTGTGTTCCTGTGGACCAAGAACACTCAGCCCTTCTCATGAGCACAGAGAGAGATCTATGTTGGTACCTGGTCCACAGCATTGGGACTTACGTCCAGAAGAGATTAAAATGACCACAGACCTCAGTTCCCGCCGAGCAGAATGTAAAACCCACTTCCGCGTGCTAACCTTCCCATAAAAAAAGAAAACAATCCCACCGACTCAGAGATGGAGAGAGAGAAACAAATATCCAGTGGGCAGAATTTTTAGATATCAGAATAAAGCTTTCAGATACCATGATATTGAACATGGTAGAAAACTTATTTATATTACAATTGCATCTAGAGGCCCCACCTGAGATTGGGGCCCCAATGTGATGGGCACTGAACACACAAATAGGATGAACAATCCCTGTCTCAAAGAGTTTACAATCTAAATAGACAAGGCAGACAAAAGGTGGGTGGAGACATGGGTGCAGATAGGTGAAATAATTTGCCAAGGTCAACTAGTAGGTCAGTGACAAACTGGACATAGAACCAGGTCTCCTGATTTCCAGCCCACACCTTATTCACTAGGCGAATACATAGAAAAATTAGATAGGTTAGTCTAAGCTCTGTGTTTCCCATTCTTGCTGCTTGGTTATCTGCAGTATATTGAGGGTTGTTCTGTTTTGTCTCATCCAATATCTCTGATCTGGAATTGCCCCGTTTCATTCAGCTTTGCTTACTTCTCATCCTCCTGTACATACATGTCTCTCTTTTACTGGCAACTCTCTTTCCTTACTCTTCTCCTTAACCTCTCACTCTCCTTTGGCTCTTTTCCCTCACAATACAAGTATGCTATAGTCTTTGCCATCTTAAGAAAATCAACACTGACACCCCCCCACACACACACACACACTTGCCTCTCCAACTACCATCCCATCTCCCTTTCATCTCCAAACCCATTGAACACACTAATTACAATCATTGTCGAGTTCCTCTCCTTCAGTTCCATCCTAGACCCTCCAATCCGGCTTCCACCCCTTGCACTCTAGTAAAACTGCTCTTGCCAAAGTCTCTAGACCTCTTCCTAGTTAAAGCTCAGAACTAGTATTCCGTCCTCAACTTACTTGGCCTGTCCGCTGCCTTTGACACCATCAACCATGCTATTCTTCTTGAAATCTCCTCCTCCCTTGGCTTCCACAATTCTGTCCTCTCCTGGTTCTCCTTCTACCTCTCTAATTGTTCCTTCAGCATGTCCTTCAGAGGATCCTCCTTGTAGGAATGCATAGCTCCCGAATCGCCAGCCCACGGGTGCGGCAAACTGCTCCCATGGCAACGAGGCAGGAGTGACCTTCAATCCAGCGTCTGTGTTTGGGAAACTTATTTGGCTGATTTGATCATCACCCTCGCAGCTGGTGTTCACGTGCACAAAAGATGGGTTTGTTATCTCATGTTAATGTACACTGCATGCCTTTTCTATGCGCAAAAATCTGACCACTAAAAAGTGTTGTATACAAAAAAATACAAAAAATAAAACCCCCAAAAAAAGTTTTCCTAAAATCTTTTAACTTAAGGCTTGTAAAGCTCTCTAGCTACCACAAACCTAGTGCTCTATTTCCTTTCCTGTGTCGTCACCACACTCCTTATCCTGCCTCCAGACCTCTGTGGAAGTTCTTCAGGGCTCTCTCCTTGGTTCCCTTCTCTTCTCCCTCTACTCCTTAACTCTGAGTAATCTCATCCACAAAAACCAATTCAACTACCATCTCTATGCTGACAATGGATAGATCTATCTCTTTACTCCAAATTTGTCTCCTGCTTCCATGCTAACATTTTGGCCTGTCTCTCTGACATTTTGTGGATGTCTACCCAGCAATTCAAACTCAACATGACTAAAACTGAGCTCTTAATCTTCCCCCTACTGCTACCTGCTTTCTCAATCACAGAGGACCACAGCATCATCCTTTCTGGCACTCAGGCCCTAACCCACCTGTAGGCTGAATACTGTAGATTAAATCCCAGTGATTTAAATCACCAATTTTAATTATGATTTAAATCAGCAAGCAGGAAACCTTAGTTTAAACAATCAATTTTAACTGTGTTTTCATGGGTACTTTTTAGTTATAGTCCTAAATGTAGGTTGATTCTCATTGGTTGGTAATCGTTAAAACATGTTATTTGCAACTAAATGTAGCCTTTACACTAAATTTGGTGCTTCTTTTGGCTAACCAGGCAGATTCACTCTAGCTGTACACATTTATATAAGTGATTATTATATAGCTTAATTTACATTTATTCACAGTTTTAATTTTTGCATTTTTATTGTTCGAAAATGAATGATACATTTCTTATTTACTAGATGATTATTACCGTATATACTCTATCATAAGCCGGTTCGTTTATAAGCCGACCCTCCCACCCCCAAGATGGATAAGTAAAAATGGAAATTTTTTATGACCCATTCATAAGACGACCCTATAATTCAGGGGTCAGCAAACTGGCTCCCGGGCCATCAGGATAAGCCGCTGGCGGGCCATGATGGTTTGTTTACCTCGAGTGTCTGCAGGAACGGAGGTAAACCTAAGTAAACAAAGTGTCCCGGCGCGCCAGCTGCTTACCCTGATGGGCCGGGACAGCAACTGGTGGGGAAATTTTTTGGGGAGAAGCTGGGGATCACCCCCCACATGACCCCACCCCTAGCCTAGGGCCCCCACACTCTCCCCATCCTATCGCTTCCCACCTTAGCTGGAGCAGGCCAGGGGAGGTTGTCTCTGGCCTGGCTGGATCTGCTCCAGCAGGCTGGGCGGCGCGGCTGCAGCCTGCTCCGGTGGGCCAAATCGGGCGGTGCAGCTGCAGCCTGCCAGCCCCAGAGCTGCAGCTGCTTCGGAGGCTGGGGGAAGAGCAGCGTGGCCAGAAGCGGAGAGACTCTGGCCCCACCTCTTCCCTTCTGGCTCTGCTGGTTGTGCTGTCTCTCCTTGCTCCCTCTGTTGGGGGGAGGGGCTGTGTCCCACCTCTCCCTCTGTATACCTGTTCATAAGCCGACCCCCTTCTCAGATGCGTCCCTTTTTTACTAAAAAAATTTGGCTTATGAACAAGTATATACGGTAATTCTTTACTTCTGACTTGTGTCATGCTCTATTTGGATGGAAATTCAAATTCAATGAACACTGCACAAAACAGCATTTTAAAATGGTTTTTTATTAGTTAAATAAAATCCAAAATGTGCTGGAGACATATGAAAAGACATTTATCAGTAAGTTTATCAAAACATGTTTTGCATTTAAAACTAACTAATTTATTAAACAAAGGAAGTATTATCCATAATTAATTAATTGATTAATAGATGTCATCCTCTTGCACACAGGGCCGGCTCTGGCTTTTTGGCCGCCCCACTAAAAAAAAAAAAAAAAAAAAACGGGGTGGCCAGAACGGCAAAGCAAAAACAAAAAAACCCCTGCGGCGTGGCTGGAGCGCGGGTGCAGGGGGACCAGCTGGGGGGGGAGGGGAGGCGGAGGGAGCAGGCGGGAGAGAGAGAGAAGGGGGCGGCCAGGGCTACAGCAGGGGTGCTGCCACGCGGTCTCTCCCGCTGCGCTGCCGCCTGCCGCGAGGGCTCCGCTCCGGTCGGCAGGGAGGGAAGGAAGAGGACTGCCCTGCAGGGCGCTCTGGTTCTCCGCGCCGCCGCCCCCTAGAGGGCGGCCGGAGCGGAACCAAAAAAAAAAAGCGGCTGTGCCGCCCTAGGATTGGGCAGAATGCCGCCTCCAACAATCTGCTACCCCAAGCACCAGCTTGCTCAGCTGGTGCCTGGAGCCGGCCCTCGTTGCACCGAGATTTTATTCATTAATTGGAAGAGGAAAACAAGCTTTCCTGCATTTTCAGTTCTCATTGGTTTCTTAACGTTGAATAAACTAGTAATTGAACTGAGGAAATCCTATGGCTTGTGTCAGACAGGAGGTCAAACTAAACGATCACAAGGCCCCATCTGACCTTGGAATCTATGAGTAAACTGAAATAAAGAAAATATTCTCTCTGTGCCTGCAGAAGAGGCTACTGCTGTCAGAAGCTGGCTCCAGGTGCTTAGCCCATGACTTCCACCAGTTTAGAGGGTTGACTTTCTTTAAAACTTGGCAGCCAACATGTACTGCTTAATATTTTTTTTAATTTACTTTAAATTATTTTAAGAGATTAGAGTAAGGTTAGGACTTGACTCTTGACATAGGTTGTCATTATTTCAAATTTAATTTTAAATACTGGTAGGTTTGTTTAAAAAAAAAAGTAAAGCTGTATTTTATTTAAATTTAAAAAAAACATTTTTTTTTTAATTTAAAAGAAAAATCTTTGCTTTTTAGCCATCCTGCCACGGTGTCATTGTCAGCTGAGAGATCTCTCTAGGTCTTCACATCCAGGCTCTGTCTAAATCTTGCCAATTCTTTCTGCAGAACATCTCTACAGTATGGGTTTTCCTATCCATCCATAGAGCTAAAACTCTCATCATCTCGCATCTTGATTACTGCCACATCTTCCTCTGTGGTGTTGACAAATGCAATTTTGCCCTGCTCATATCCAAGCAGAATGCTGCTGCAAAAGTCATTTTCTGAGCCCACTGCTGTGACCACATGTGACACATGGCTAGAAAGGGTTAAACATCCTGCAAAATAAATAACCCTCATAAGACATGTGGGGAGATCATGTTTGTGTTTTTGTGTATTTACATATGTATGAGTAGGGTCGAAAATGCAATCAATAGTCCCTGTCTATGCTGTATTCTGATAATTCAGTGGTCAAAAGAACATCCTATCATTTAAATGAATTGTAAACACTGGATATCTCAGTATTCATCTCTCTTTGAAATGTACTGGGAATGGTGGAGGAACAAGCAAATGGCCTTATGTTAATTTGTATAGCCAAGTACTGGTGATGGACCTCCTTCAAAGTCATCCTCATTACCTTTTGTTCCCCGAGGAAATCCCAACTTGTCAAAGAGGACATGAAATTGTATAAAAGATCCTTGGGTCCTGATTCTGTCATCTTAGATCTGCTTAGGCTTCACCAGGGAAAGTTTGAGTCGCAAGACTGAGGTCCCAGTCAGGCCCGTCCCTGGCTATTTTGGTGCCCTATGCAGCCCCCCCACGGGGGGGCTGTGTGGGGCCCCAGGCCTCCGCAGGGCGGGGCTGGCCCCAGGCCTCCACGGGCGGGAGCAGGGGGGGCTAGCCCCAGGCCTACGTTGGGGGGGAGCTGTGTGGGGCCCCACCCCAGGCTTCTGCGGAGGGAGGGGGCTGACCCCAGACCTCCGTAGGGGGCGGGGGCTGGCCACTTCTTGCGGGAAGTGGAGTGACCCGGCCCCAGGCTGCTCTGCTTCCCTGGCTCCCAGCCTCACCGCCAGCGAGTGCTGGGAGGCAGTTTCCCCCTCCCCCCAAGCCTGGGAGCCAGGGGAGCGGAGCAGGCTGGGGCCGGGTCACTCCACTTCCCGCAGGAAGTGGCCAGTCCCCGCCCCCCACAGAGGTCTGGGGCCAGCCCGTGGAGGCCTGAGGCCCCACACAGCCCCCCCGCAGAGGCCTGGGGCCAGCTCCCCCTGCT
>NW_020690806.1:6489-14457 GCF_002925995.2 Terrapene triunguis
GCCCCACACAGCCCCCCCGCAGAGGCCTGGGGCCAGCTCCCCCTGCTCCCACCCGCGGAGGCTGCTCTGGTCCCCTGGCTCCCAGGCTTGGGGGGAGGGGGGAACCGCCCCCCAGCACTCGCCGGCGGCGTGTCTGGGAGCCAGGGGAGCGGAGCAGGCTGGGGCCGGGTCGCTCCACTTACCACACGGTGAGTGCAGGGTCCGGCCTGGCTGCAATCTTCAGGGGAGTGGGGGCGGGGCTGGGGTGGGGCAGGGGCGGGGCCCGGAGAAGATCCGGAGCAGGGGCTGGAGCAGCACGCAACTGCACAGGGCACCAGGAAATTTGGTACCCCAAATTTCCTGGTGCCCTACGCAGCTGCGTGCTTTGCGTATGGATAAGGACGGCCCTGGTCCTAGTTATGGTGGTACGCCCTGAATATGATATTTGGACATTGGACTATAACCTATGAACTATTTCTGAAAGAACTCTTTGCAACTACAAAGCTCACCATCTATGCTATGAATCTGAACCTCAATGAATCAAACTCATGTCTGTATGTATATTGATCTTTTAACCATACTCTCTCTCTTTTGTTTTTTAATAAATTTTAGTTTAGTTAATAAGAATTGGCTGTAGCATGTATTTGGGTAAGATCTGAAACATTCATTAACCTGCAAGGTAATGTGTCTGATCCTTTGGGATTGGTAGAACCTTTTCTTTTATATGACGAAATAAGATTTACAGAAATTTTCATCATATTTGACATGGCTGGATGGAGGCCTGAGGCTGGATCACTTTAAGGGAACTGTGTTGTTTGGACTTCTGAGTAACCGATAAGGTAATGAAGCTGTTTTATGCTGGCTTGGTGAATCTAATATTGGAATATCCACCAGCTTTATGGGGATTGTCTGCCCCATTCTTTGCAGTTCTCCGTAATTGAGTGACCACAGCTGGCTCCCCACTAGGACCCCGGTCACACCACGTCACCCCTCTCTTTTCATCCCTCCACTGGCTCTCCTTCTCCATCACATCAGACATAATCTGCTTGTCTTCACTTTCAAGGCCCTTTATGCCTATCCCCACCCTACCCATTATCTTTCATTTGCTATCAAGATGTCAACTACCACTTCATGCCAGCCTCCGTCGCCCTCTTGTTAAATTTTAAAACAAATGCCTTCATGCTTTCTCCCATGTTGCCCCTCACACTTGGGAGAAACTCCCCATAAATATCTGCAAAACTTACCTCCTAATACTTCTTCAAAACCCTCCGTAAAACTCTCCTCTGCCATGATGCCTACAAAAAAAAATTGACAAGAGGCTGCTGCTGTGCTGAGACTACTGCCAGTCATGCTGAGCATTAGTGTCTCATTGTTTCCTTGTGCTCCATCTGTCTGCAGCCATCTGTTGTCTCTTGTCTTATGCTTAGATTGTAGGCTCCTTGGGGCAGGGACTGTCTTTTCTGTGTTTGTACAGCACCTAGCACAATGGGTCCTGCTCCATGACTAGGGTTCCTGGGTGCTATGGTAATCCAAACAGTAATAATAATAGCCAAGTCTGGCATTTTTTGTGTATATTTAGTAAACATAGTGATTTGGGAATCAGCTGTGCTCCTGTGGTTTCGTTGCATATCTTTTGTTGTGTAAAGAAAACACACAACACCCCTTACAGCATAGGGCTTTCTTGAGCACCCATGACCACCCATCTATGCACATGTGATGGCAATCAGCTTGGCCAAAACACAGGGGACTGAACCAGGGACTTCCAGAGCTAAATGCTTAAGTCAAGTCTTTACAATTTCTGCTGAAAAGCCATGCTCTCAAGCAGCGGTAAAAGACACACACCCTTTGTGGATCAGGCACAGATGGAGATACGTAACACATGCTCACCAGGGGGTTACACACACAGATCAGTGGCCTCACTTTACAGTGGAGATTAGGAACTGTATATTGGCTTGTTTGTTTTTTGCACCTTTTTGTATGGCACTGTTTTTCTTTAAGTGGGTGATAGGAAGCCTTGAGTTCAGGAGGAGGAAAAAAAGAGAGGAGTGAGAGGTGGGTACACAGCTTTGGTTAGGAATGAATTAATCACTCCAGTTTGATGCTAATTATAAAGGCAATGTATGTAGTTTCCTAGTAAATCCACTAGAGGTCAATATTTCATATCACAAAACATAATTATAAAGGGACAATTCTGATAGTGATTTGTTATTGACTTCAGTGGAGTTTTGCCTGCTTTCACCAGTGCTGAATTTGGTTCTGTATTTCCACATGACGTCCTGGAGTACAGAAGATGTTCAGTCACTAGTTTAATTGACAGGACGGCTTAAAACCATTGCCTTCATACCCTACCATGCAAAATCTCCAAGGGTTAAGTATTGCCCACTTTGTGTATTAAAATCTGTATACATGGCAAGGCAGAGGTTGATCAGCAGGAGAGGGGGAGGACAGGCATAAAGATGAGGTCACTGACAGGGACTGGGAAAGTTAGAAACATGGGCTCTTACAAGGGAGGGATGGGCATGAAGAGAAGGGCCCTGAAACAGAGAAGCAAAAGCATGGGGATTTGGAATAATATGGGTAAGGGATGGGCACAGACAGAAAGAGTTTAGTTCATAGCAGACTTGATGGATTCAGATATTTTGTATTTCAGTCCTTTATAAATATCTAGCCTCACTGAGCTTTACAACAGAGCAGCCATTCCACCAAGACAAGGCAAGAAAGGGGAAACATCCCCAGAAATCCTCTAGGAGCTGAAAGGGGGCTGTGCTCCATAAAGAAGAGTTCACAAGGGTGAAACTTGCCCCTGGGCAGAGTTCCAGAGAGCCTCAGTGGAACTGACGTGCTGCATAGGGTCATGCTGGCACACTGCATGGAGTCAGGGAATGTCACCACAAAGGAGCAAAAGCTAGTAGAACATGAGCACTTCGGCTAAAATAAGAAAACCCCCTCGCCCTAAACTTTCCCCCAAACTCAAACCAAACCCTGCTTGCGGTAGGGTGACCAGATGTCCCGATTTTATAGGGACAGTCCCGATTTATGGGTCTTTTTCTTATATAGGCTCCTATTGCCCCCCACCCCGTCCCGATTTTTCACATTTGCTGTCTGGTCATCCTAGCTTGCGGCTAGAAGAAGGTCTGTCAATTTTCCTTTCTTTCTCTTCATTGTCATTTTCTTCAGCCTCTGCACTTCCTTCTTCTGCTGTGACAGGGAAATGACAATGCATCTTGTGAGAGCCTGTTCCCATGCAACCAGTGGAGCAGAGGTTTGGAATGGCTGAGCAACCGAACACATGCGTGTACTAGGGGAAGCTACCCATTTGTGTCCCTCCCACTCCAAGGCGCATGTGCAGCACAGTGTCAACATTAACGATTCTAAATCTCTTCATTTACTTCAGGCGCTCACGCTGAGGATTCCCTTCTGGCTCTGTTCCAACTCCTGCTTCTAGTCCTGTCTTGTTTACTGCTCCCCTCCTCCTGTCTGTGAACTCACACATCCTCCGGGGTTTTATGTTCTTTTGTTTCCTCGTGTTTCTTTTTTCTCAGGCAGGGCTACACTTACATTTAAATTGACATAGCTACGTTGCTCAGCAGTGTGAAAAGTTATATACCCTTGAGTGACGTATGTGTGCTGGCCTAACCCTGGTGTAGATGCAGCTGTGTCAGTGAAAGCATTCTTCCCTTAACCTAGCTACCTCCGCTCAGGGAGGTGGAGTTACTAAAGCAATGGGAAAACCCCTTCCATTGCTGTAGTGTGTGCCTACACTAACATAAGAACATAAGAACGACCATACTGGGTCAGACCAATGGTCCATCCAGCCCTGTATCCTGTCTTCCGACAGTGGCCAATGCCAGGTGCCCCAGAGGAAATGAACAGAACAGGTAATCATCAAAAAAACCAATGAAGAGTACTTGTGGCACCTTAGAGACTAACAAATTTATTTGGGCATAAGCTTTTGTGGGCTAAAACCCACTTCATCAGATGCATGGAGTGGAAAATACAGTAGGAAGAGATAGATAGATATATACAGAGTACATGAAAAGATGGGGGTTGCCTTACCACTTCTAGTGAGACAATTCAATTAAATTGGCCTATTATCCACCAAGTGATCCATCCCCTGTCACCCATTCCCAGCTTCTGGCAAATAGCTAATAGCCATTGATGACCTATCCTCCAGGAACTTATCTAGTTCTTTTTTGAACCCTGTTATAGTCTTGACCTTCACAACATCCTCTGGCAAAGAGTTTCACAGTTGTTTGGGCATTGTGTGAAGAAATACTTCCTTCACTATGTAGCCATTGTAGTGTAGACAAGCCCTCAGTCTGTTGTTCCTCACTCGAGCTGAGCTTACTGAAAATCAGTGCTGCCACAGGCCGGAAAGATTTTTGAAATGTTCCCTTCTCCTCTTTCTTTCACCCTTCCTATAACATCTCCTCTTTATCCTAATTCTCTGCTCCCTCTCTCCCTGTCTGGTTTCCAATAACTGAGACACTAGGGGAACCCTCTCAAAGTCAGGGCCTTCTACCAGCCAATACAGCCCTCCCTTCAGCACTAGCCGGTACTGCTCCTAGTCAGTTGTCTCTACTGAATGAGACAAGGCACAGTTTGGTGGGAGCAGAGCAGGTCACTCTCCCAGTGCATCCACTCCTCAGGAGCTAGCCCAGAAAGCCAGAGATCAAGTCTTGAGATTTGAACTTGAGTCTCTTCTTTGGCTTTTTATTTTGCAACCACAGCAGGCCCACCCTACACGAACATACTCTGTGAACCATAGCAGAGGAAAGGAAGTTTGGGATAAATTATGCTCGAAGGACTACCACTGAGCTGTTGAAACAGGCCTTTTGCTATAGTTTGCCACTGATCCATCAGCCATGTTTTCATGCAGGGGGAAGGAAGCCTCCATGTACAAAAGGGAGTGTGAAACTAAAGATAAGATTTGGGTTTTGCAAGAGGAAGTGAGGCTAGAGTTTCTGGTCATCTCCACACAGAGGGGATTTTAGCAGAAAGCAGGTTGAACGTCTGAAACGTACACATCCTCCTAGGATCATTTCCAACCCAGTCACATTTTTTATTCAGCAAGGAAAACTGAACACTATGGGGTGTTCTCACATTATGTTGGGGCAGTCATAGCACAGTGAAAGAGAGGAGATGCTTGGGGCAAGGTCTTTGGGAAGAATGGAAATATCTGGCTGGCAGCAGGAAAAGGTGCTCTCACTAGGCTGGGAGGAGAGTGATGCATGGACAGGACAGAGGGAAAGCAGCCACGTCTCTAGGGTTAAGTGTGTGGAGGATGGAAGTGTCTCTGGCACTAGCAGGAGGCAGACACTCTCACAGTGAGGCACCCTCACTGCACGGGACATAGATGTTGCCAGAACTATGAATGGGATGAAAAATTGGAGCTGCCTTTTTGCACCCAGAAGGTCCCCAGCTGCAAGCCCCCAGCTTTTCACTTCCTGTAGGTGGCAAAGCTAATCTCAGCTTTCCTTTTTTCAAAAGTATGGATCAGATCTTCAAGCCTTGCCCCTTTCCTTTAGCACTCCTCTCATGGCACAAAGGGCAGCTGGGGGGATTCCCAGGAAATCCCACCCCCTTCCAAACCTTCCATCATAACACACTGTGCTCCAGAAAATCCGATCAGGTAAAATGCCCCTGTCATAACTATAAAGGAAGGGGTAACAGCTCTCCTGTGTACAGAGACTCCAAATCCTTTTACCTGTAAAGGGTTAAGAAGCTCGGGTAACCTGGCTGACACCTGACCCTAAGGACCAATAAGGGGACAAGATACTTTCAAATCTTGAGGGGGGAAAGGCTTTTGTTTTGTGTCCTTTGTTTAAGGGGGTTCGCTCTTGGGACTGAGAGGGACCAGACATCAATCCAGGTTCTCCCCATCTTTCTAAACAAGTCTCTCCTATTTCAAACTTGTAAGTAAAAAGCCAGGCAAGGCGTCTTAGATTTACTTTGTTTTCTCAACTTGTAAATGTACCTTTTACCAGAGTGTTTATCTTTGTTTGCTGTACTTTGAACCTAAGACAGAGGGGGGTCCTCTGAGCTCTTTAAGTTTGATTACCCTGTAAAGTTATTTTCCATACTGATTTTACAGAGATGATTTTTACCTTTTTCTTTAATTAAAAACCTTCTTTTTAAGAACCTGATTGATTTCTCTTTGTTTTAAGATCCAAGGGGGTTTGGATCTGTATTCACCAGGAGTTGGTGAAAGGAAGGAGGGGGGAAGGGTCAATTTCTCCTTGTTTTAAGATCCAAGGAGTGTGGATCTGTATTCACCAGGGAATTGGTGAAGGTCTCTCAAGGCTACCCAGGGAAGGGAATTAGCTTTGGGATGGTGGCAGCGGACCAGAACTAAGCTGGTAGTTAAGCTTAGGAGTCCTCATGCAGGCCCCTACATTTGTACCCTAAAGTTCAAAGTGGGGATACAGCCTTGACAGCCCCTTAGGGAGCCATTACTGCCAGCATAAGATACAGCAGTCCTGTGACTCCTCTGACTTATGCAGGTGATCAGGTGAGAGCAAGGAGGACTTTAAGCCATCATTGCATCCCTCCCACTGCTCCTGCCCTTAGCATAGCTCACCTGGGCCTAAAGATCTAGTCCTGTGTTTCTAGCCTCTTGCAAGGTTAGCCTTGAAAATATAACCCCAATCACTAGTGCTGAATATTTGTTATTGTGATTTGCCCTAAAAATCCCAGTTTGTTAATGATGTCCCTTATACTCACCCCATTCTGGCCTTTGGGATCTGTGCAGTCACAAGTGCCTTGATTTGGGAGAGGATGACACTGCACTAGTAAAGGAAGCGCTGCCTAAACTGTTGCCAGTGGGGCCAGGAACATCACATGCTGCTTCCCAGGTGGCTGCCTGAAGCTGAGCAGCTAGTGTGACCTCTGAACACAATGTGGGAGAAGCTTAGTAGCATGACAGACTGAGTGGGCTAGTTACAGAGCCAGAAGTGAGGGACTGCTGTGCTCTAACCCCAGCTCTGACATGGAGGATCTCGATTGCTCTGGCAAGTCACATCATTTCTCTGCCTTAGTTTCCCCAGCTGTACAATGGGGATAATACCAGGCATCTTGGATGATTAATTAAAGGACTGTTTGGAAAGCACTATGTACAGCTAAAATGTACTAGAATATGCCCAAAGCCCAGCTGTGGCTGGAGGTCTAGACTCCCGACTTGCAGGAAGAATTGACCCTTGCAACATGCTTTTAAAAGATGTTAACTTTGTTCAGACTGCTCTGCTTCCGCTGCGGGAACCTGTCTGAATATTGCTCCCATCCTTGCTTTTCATTATAGCTGGAGCACTAGCTACACCTTGAGTTAATGGCATCTAACAGTTTCCAGACAAAATGAATCAGCAAAACGTGAGAATGCCCCAGAGAAACGTCCGACTGACCTTCCCCAGAATCTTCGGCTGGCCTTGTGCATAGTGGCGGGATGACCAGATAGGGGTGGGTTAGGTTTGGAAAGGCAGGGGTGAAAATTTTGTGTCAGGCCCACTTCAAAATGCTGAGGCTGCCTCCGTGACTAACAGGAATGTCAACATGGGCATACTGCCCATTTTTATCACGTACCCTTTTCAGAGAAACATGACTTCCTTTTATATTCTTCTCTTCTGCCCTTCCGTGAACAATGGCTGTGCTAGGTGTAGATCACAACCACAATTGCTACAGCTTGATTTTCGTAGAAGGGAACTGTTACGAAATCCCAGCTTATATATGGAAATCCTGCTAGGTTGGGCGTGTGTTGCAGTAAACCTGCCATTTATTTTATTAAAAAAAAGGCAAAATGTCGTCAGTCCCATCCATTTCAACCTGTACGCACTTCTCCTCAGCTGCCAATGCTTCTGCACCTGTCCAGGGAGATGCCCCTCCTTGCCTGCAATTAGCACACAGACAGTTCTGCCCTCTGTGCACTCAACTGTGTTTGGGGGTGGTGGGCTCAGGGCCGGCTCCAGGCACCAGGCACCCAAGCTGGTGCTTGGGGCG
>NW_020690807.1:0-2638 GCF_002925995.2 Terrapene triunguis
CTTAGGCAGGTGGGGGTGGAGTTTTTGGGGGGCGGAGTTTTGGGGGATGGGTTCTGGGCGGCATGAGTGACATTATTGACCTACTGGGAGGATTTGAGGATTGGCACCGGCCTTAAGGTAAATTGAGTTTGAGACCCCTGGACTAGGTGGTTAACAGATGCTACACCAGTTATAGATTGAGGTCCAGTAGAAGCCTCTGCTCCTGCTGTGAGTCTCCCTCCTGACATGCAACATCTTTTGTTAGAGAGGGTGCTGAAAACCTGCCAGTGAAACTGTGAGTGATGTGAAATTTAAACTGAAATGTTTTTTGAGTAATTCACCTAGACCCAGTGGAGAAGAAGATTATCCTACTTGGCAAGCACAAGGCAAAGAGATGATGGAAGACAGTGAGATTTCTGACAAAGTCAAAAGAAGGAAGATTATTGAAAGCTTATTACCCCCAGCATTGAAGGTGGCCTTAGGAGCTGGTAGCAAGGCATCCAATGTAGAATGCGTCGATATTTTAAAGAAGTCATATGGAAGTGTCATAAACGCATCTGAGCTTAAGGCTCAATTTTCTGAGACACACCAACACACTAGCGAACCATCTTCTGCGTACCTGCCTAGACTACATGCATTAGCTCAAGAAATTTTGGAGGCTGGTGGGGTAAAAGATATTGAATTGGACTCTTATATACAAGATCAATTTTTCCATGCTTGTTGGCATAAATATTTATTAAATACATTTTTAATAAAAGGGATTAATTGTAGTGGTAGAAAAAAGAGCATCTCTTACGCCACACTCCTTTTTGAGGTGAGATCCATTGAAAGGGAGCACTCTGATAAACAGAAGAGAAAACTTCGACAAGAACTAGAAGAAAAAGGAAGGCCATTGAGTAGGAGTAATTTGCAGTTGATGAAGGCATATGAAAATGCTCCCAGTGCCCATGAAGAAGTCACTGCAATAGACTGGAAGGAGAAATATCTGCAGTATGAGCAGCAGTTGGTAGGACTGCAGTTGACCAAGTTCTGAAACGTCCATTTCCGATACACGATTTACACAATTTACTCCTCAAAGACCCAAAGACTTTAGTAAACAAGCAATACCAAGATTTAACAGAAGAAATCCTTTATGTTTTAACTGTGGTCAAATAGGACATTTTCAAAATGAATTTCAGAATTCTCGTAACCCCAACTTAATACATCAGCAACTGACTTATGTAACCCACACACCTATTGGGTGTGGTGTTTTGTCCCATCTAGTGGCACCAAGGCCACTTAGAGAGAGAGAGATTAATGAGTCTGCTCTACAGCCTTAACTAAGCAACAGAGGGCTTTTAGCTCATGCAGTAGAAGATCATACACTAAGCTCTGGAAGTCACAGTTTTGATCCCGCCCGCTGACAACTGGGATGTGTCAATATTACAATTAGAAGCATCTTTTCTATTCTGCAGTAAGGAAATCTCACCAAACGCTCCTAGATTTAATTCTCTGTGGATAACCTGTGGCGGCTCCATAACCTGCACATGGAATCCTTCACTTTCTTATTTCTCAGGGTGTAGATCAGAGGGTTCACCATTGGGGTGAGGACAGTGTTAATGACAGCGATGCTCTTGTCAGCTGAGAAATTGGAGAAGGGCCGTAGATAGATGAACATGCAGGGCCCGAAGAACAAAGTGACAACCGTGATGTGAGAAGCACAGGTGGACAGGGCCTTCCACTTCCCATCTCTGAGGCGAAGCCTGACCGTGACTAGGATGACTGTGTAGGAGACAAGCAGCACCAGGAAGCAACCCAGGGAGATCAGGCCACTGTTGGAGACCATGAGCAACTCGATGACATAGATATTGGTGCAGGCGAGTCTGATGACAGGGGGCACATCACAGAAGTAGTTGTCGATCTTATTGGGACCACAGAATGGGAGGTGGATAGTAAGAATGGTCTGCACAATGGAATGGACAAAGGCTCCCACCCAACAAGCAGCCACCAGCCTGCAGCATGTGGGCCTGCTCATGATGGACATGTAGTGCAGCGGCTTGCAGATGGCGACGTAGCGGTCATAAGCCATCACCGTCAGCAAGAACATCTCTGCTCCCCCCGTGAAGTGCAGGAAGAAGAGCTGGGCCATGCAGCCATTGAAGGAAATGGTCTTCCTCTGGGAGAGCAGGTCAGCCAGCATCCTGGGGGAAGTGACAGAGGCGTAGCAGAGATCGATGAAGGACAGGTTGCAGAGGAAGAAGTACATGGCTGAGGTCAGACAGGAATCGACCTTTATGGTGACAATGATGAGGAGATTGCCCAGAACAATCACTACATAGGACAGTAAGAACAATACAAAAAATACAAGCTGCACCTGTCTAGAGTGGGAAAGTCCAAGGAGAACAAATTCCGTCACCACCGTGTGATTCCTCTGCTCCATGGCTTCAGTTCATGCCTTTATAGAAAAGCTGGGGGGGGAGGAGGAGGAAGCTACAGTCATACTCATGAATGGTGAATAATGAAGGCCATTGTACAACATTAAGACTCAGACTTATAAATAAACAAGCAAAGACATTTATCTAGTTATGTGAATAACAGAAATATTTTTTTCATTGCAATTCCAAAAAACTGGAGTGAGAAACTTGTTTTAGGTTGAACCAAAAATATTTTTTTTCAAAAT